>NW_027362191.1:0-302071 GCF_039654945.1 Dendrobates tinctorius | reverse complement strand
ATAAATGATTTTATCCAACAAATGAACAATAACAACTGGGGTATCTCCTTTACTGCTTTTTATGATGTTTTTAGTATTAATTTTTTAGATGTCACTCTTTTCGTAGAAAATAACAAGATCTGTAGCACAACCTTTTTTAAGAAAGTTGACTCTAATAGCTATATCCACTTCAGCAGTGGGCACTATCCTAAGTGGCTGAAAAATATCCCCAACAATCAATTTCGCCGTATCAAAAGGAACTGTACCATTGATACTGATTTTAGTTTCAATAAAGTTGTATTTTGAAACTTATTAAACCAAGTCCAAGTTATGAACTCTCATGCAAGGGAGCGTAAACTAACAATTTACCATACATTCAATAAACTTCAAATAATATAAAGGGAGACAGGACATAGACAGGCGTAGGGAAAGGCACAAAGGATTTAATTATACAATATCCAATAATCTATAATGGTATCATCAATAACCAATCCAGGGCGTTTAAAGCGGTTATGCAACCCACTATTGTAGGAACATATATAAATCCCGTCCCAGGCCGTGACCAGTTCTCATTTGGCTATAGAGATAGCCTCCGTGCCTGATCCAGTCGAGTATCTGAGTGAAGCTCCATCCAGGGATGCCAAACCCTGAAGAAAGAATCCCACGTGTCGTGTTATGAATGAGTCACAGAGGAGGAAAAACAAAAAGCAAGCTATGCCCAGAAAACCAGAGAGGTTGGTAACTAGCGGATTGCAGATCCCTGATCCTATCCACACAACTAGCAGTAGCCGTGGAGCGTACCTACGATGGTCCTAGACGCCTCGACATGGCCGGAGAACTAAATAATAGAAAGAAAAGGGAAAATCTAAACTGCCCCAGAGCAGACCCCAAAGCAATAGACAGCCCCCAACATATATTGCCAGTGAAACAAGGTGAAAACACAAACACAAATAGAAAGGCTGAGCAAACGATGGGGCCCACACTAACTAGAAAGGATAGGAAAGGAAAGCTGCTGTCTGCAATCACGCAAAAACCCTGCCAAAAAGATGTCCAACACGTCTGATAGAAAAAAGCCCTGAAGTCGCTAGACTTCAATTCCCTATATCAGCACTCAGGTATATTCTGAAGACAGAGCAAAAGAGATCAACTGATCAGGGACAAAAACAAACTGAAATAATCAGAGACAAAAATGGGAATTCAGCACAGCCCCAGCCGGGGCTGGCTGAACACAAAAAACTAAGTAAACCAGACAGAAACTCAAATGAACAATAGCAGAGCAAAAGGCAGGAACCAAACTGGAAACCAGAAGCCCCAGGCAGGAGAAATCACCAGCAAGAAAATAGGGAGTCGGCTGCCTTAAATCCAATCAGAGACTCCTGATGTCCAATCGCAGTCCTCCTCCTCAGGTGGCAGGTCTCTGCCATTTAGATCAGCTTCATTACCTCTTGTCACCAACAGAGGGAGTCCAGATAGAGAACTCACGACTCCTCTGTCAGCACAGCCAGCTCCATCCCCCTCACCAGAAGCCAGAGGTAAACCAGAAAATGAGTTCACAACAGTGTCGGTTCTAGTTTCTTCTATTCTTTCATATAGCATAATGTCGTTCATCTTCTCTTTCACCATAGATATTGACAGTGAGGGCGACTTCCACTTTGCTGCAATGTGGATTTTAGTGGCCATACATAAGTAGTTTACTAGCTTCTGAAAGCTTTTTGGAAGCCAGGAAGGCCTGGTTCCCAGTAAAAGGATAGAAGGTTCCAGAACAACCGGTCAACCATACATCTGTGCTATCAGATGCTTCACCTTCTCCCAAAACCCAGAAACCACCGTGCAAGACCACCAAATATGTTTCATGTCACCAGAAAATCCACAACCCCTAAAACAGTCTCCCGAGACATTAGGAAAAATGCTGTGATTTTTTTCCAGTACATAATAGACTCTGTGCAATAGTTTTAAGGAGGTCTCCACAAGAGAAGTCTGATGACTACCTTCTGATAGGGTGTCACAGCTACGATACCATTCATCAATTGACTGTTCAAACCCCAGATCCTCCTCCCACTGCAACATATACAGTGGGGCAAAAAAGTATTTAGTCAGTCAGCAATAGTGCAAGTTCCACCACTTAAAAAGATGAGAGGCGTCTGTAATTTACATTATAGTTAGACCTCAACTATGGGAGACAAACTGAGAAAAAAAATCCAGAAAATCACAATGTCTGTTTTTTTTTTCATTTTATTTGCATATTATGGTGGAAAAGAAGTATTTGGTCAGAAACAAAATTTCATCTCAATACTTTGTGATATATCCTTTGTTGGCAATGACAGAGGTCAAACGTTTTCTGTAAGTCTTCACAAGGTTGCCACACACTGTTGTTGGTATGTTGGCCCATTCCTCCATGCAGATCTCCTCTAGAGCAGTGATGTTTTTGGCTTTTCGCTTGGCAACACGGACTTTCAACTCCCTCCAAAGGTTTTCTATAGGGTTGAGATCTGGAGACAGGGTAGGCCACTCCAGGACCTTGAAATGCTTCTTACAAAGCCACTCCTTCGTTGCCCTGGTGGTGTGCTTTGGATCATTGTCATGTTGAAAGACCCAGCCACGTTTCATATTCAATGCCCTTGCTGATGGAAGGAGGTTTGCACTCAAAATCTCACGATACATGGCCCCATTCATTCTTTCATGTACCCGGATCAGTCGTCCTGGCCCCTTTGCAGAGAAACAGCCCAAAAGCATGATGTTTCCACCACCATGCTTTACAGTAGGTATGGTGTTTGATGGATGCAACTCAGTATTCTTTTTCCTCCAAACACGACAAGTTGTGTTTCTACCAAACAGTTCCAGTTTGGTTTCATCAGACCATAGGACATTCTCCCAAAACTCCTCTGGATCATCCAAATGCTCTCTAGCAAACTTCAGATGGGCCCGGACATGTACAGGCTTAAGCAGTGGGACACGTCTGGCACTGCAGGATCTGAGTCCATGGTGGCGTAGTGTGTTACTTATGGTAGGCCTTGTTACATTGGTCCCAGCTCTCTGCAGTTCATTCACTAGGTCCCCCCGCGTGGTTCTGGGATTTTTGCTCACCGTTCTTGTGATCATTCTGACCCCACGGGGTGGGATTTTGCGTGGAGCACCAGATCGAGGGAGATTATCAGTGGTCTTGTATGTCTTCCATTTTCTAATTATTGCTCCCACAGTTGATTTCTTCACTCCAAGCTGGTTGGCTATTGCAGATTCAGTCTTCCCAGCCTGGTGCAGGGCTACAATTTTGTTTCTGGTGTCCTTTGACAGCTCTTTGGTCTTCACCATAGTGGAGTTTGGAGTCAGACTGTTTGAGGGTGTGCACAGGTGTCTTTTTATACTGATAACAAGTTTAAACAGGTGCCATTACTACAGGTAATGAGTGGAGGAAAGAGGAGACTCTTAAAGAAGAAGTTACAGGTCTGTGAGAGCCAGAAATCTTGATTGCTTGTTTCTGACCAAATACTTATTTTCCACCATAATATGCAAATAAAATGAAAAAAAAAACAGACAATGTGATTTTCTGGATTTTTTTTTCTCAGTTTGTCTCCCATAGTTGAGGTCTACCTATGATGTAAATTACAGACGCCTCTCATCTTTTTAAGTGGTGGAACTTGCACTAATGCTGACTGACTAAATACTTTTTTGCCCCACTGTACTTCAATTTTTTATCATCTTGTGGGGAGTTTATAGCATAGTAGATCAATGAGATCGTTCCCCTGCCCAAAGGGTCATTTAGACATTTATTTTCAAAACTCGTTGCCCTGAGAGTAGTACTGCTCGGGAGGATTTGCTTTGCAAAGTGGGAGATCTGGTTCAAGCGCATTACCTCCCTAACTGGAGGGTCAAATTTTTGAACAAATTCCTGTCTGTCAAGTAAGATATTAAATGGGGAACACAAATGTTTAAGTACATGAATACCTTTCAGCTTACACCAAGAAAAAAATTGTGGCTCAAGGCTTGGTGGGAACATGGGATTTGTAATATAGCTGTCAGGGAAGAAGGGCTTGATTGTAAGTAATATTTAAACCGGACTTTCCTCCAAAGAAGCAACAAGTGGACTGTAACATGAGCCACATTCATTAACCCCAGTGGAAGTCGGTCTGTGGTCCACATTAGGCCTGATAAAGAGAATGGTTTGGAGAGAAATGATTCCAGAATAACCCATCTCAGACTATTGGGATAAGAGCACATACTTATTAATTGAGCAATCTGTGCCGACTTGTAATAAAGTGTAAAATTACGAAGGGATAAACCCCCTTCTTTTCTATGACGGAACATAAATTCTGGGTTGTTTTCCTAGCCAAAGAAACTTAGACATCATAGAGTGTAACTGAGTGAATGTTCTGGCTGGTACCATAATTGGGAGGGACCTAAATAGATATAAGAAGTGAGGCAGTGACACCATTTTTAATGCAAATGTGGCGCCCCCAGGGTTATGGTCGCCACACTGTCTTTGCCTTCCTCCAGGGGAAGGTAATGCCAGGCTTGGAGGCAATGATGGGTCTCTCTCGCAGTCAATCCATACATGCAACACAGTTCCACTCCAGGCCAGCAGGGGGAACTCTGAACCAGGATTAAGGGGAGGAGTACTCCCTGAGGGCCAAGAGGAAGGAGTGGTCAGTTGGTCTGCGGAGGGTGAAGTGTGCAGACGTGTAGAGAGGAGCTGGAGGTTGAGCTGCGGAAGGCGAGCTCCCTCAGCGTGAGAGCGCATGAACTGGAGGCTGGTCACCACGGTTGTACGGATACTAACGGTCCTGCAACAGATACCAGAGGAGTAGGAGGCTGTAAATGCCCTACTACCATCTAAGACTTGAGGGCACAACAGCAGCTTGGATAGAGAGCCGGAACTCAGGAGAAGGGAGTCCCCGAGATAGGCTACAGCTGTCTGCCGTGCAAGTAAGGTTCTTGAGAACATCTGACAGGAGGAACTTCAGTGTAACTCAGTACTAAGAGATCTTCACACTAAAGGCGCTAGGAAGGAGACTGCACAGCCTGTCTGCTGAGAGAGAATCCCTGAATTGCTTCCAGGCTAGCCTGCTCCGTTACCATCTGTAATCAGGACCCTTCGATGTAGTTATCAAGTAAAGGTACAGAAATTGCACCCCGCTGTGTCTTGTTTGCTTCCTACCCTGTTGGCACTGCTACATCCCCATGCCAACCACATCTACACTGCCCTGGGACTACAACTTCACCTGTGGGAACTTCTACATCTTTGCTGTGCCATACCATCAGTCCCAGTGGATCTGTATGCAGCGTCGGCCTAACATCTCACTTGCCGAACACCACAGGTGGCATCATGAACTATTGCATTAACTACGTTCCCCATTACTTGGGCACCCAGGGCCACGGACTGGGTCAACGCTGCTGTGACACATCCCCCTGACACCGGCCCGGTACCGAGTACCCCACAGCCCTGGGAGGGCATCCCACATGTGTTCTGCCGAGCCAGAATAACTTTGAGGGAGCCCATCTATCCAGGTCCCTCTGGAAGTTTCGGATCAGTGGAGTGTAATTCCACCTAAACAGAGTTGACCTGTTGGCTGTTAAGTTGATACCCAGATGTGTTAGATAATGTTCTTTGTCTATAAACCCAAAATGGGAGGCTATATTAGTTTGCTCTTAGGAAAATTTACAAATAATGCTTCGGGTTTATCAATGTTAATCTTTAACCCTGAGATCTTCTCAAATTTGTGAAGGAGGGAAAACAAGTGAGGGAGTGTAGTGTGGGGACTTATTAATGTTAGCAGGAGATCATCCGCAAAGAGGCTGACTTTATATTGGTCTCCCATATTCTCAGGGCCCAGGATATTCTGATCTCTCCTTACTGCTTCCGCAATGGGTTCCATTGCAAGTGCAAAAAGAGCCGGAGATAGAGGACAGCCCTGCCTGGTACCCTCTGAATATTAATTGGAGTGGAATGTGTTGACGGGAGTTTTACATAAGCGATAGGGCTATCATATAATAATTGGAGGCACTTTATAAGTTTAGGGGAGAATCCGACTTCCGATAGAACCGTAAAGAGATATGTCCAGGACGCCGAATCGAAAGCCCTCTCAATATCTAATGCAAGCAGGAGAAGTCGCTTTCGCTGTAGGTTAGTTGTATGAATAATATTTAACGCTCTCCTAATATTATCTGGGGCCTGTCGCTCTGGTATAAAACCAACCTGATCCCGATGGATGAGGTGAGGGAGGATTTTATTGATCCTGTTAGTCACAATGGATGTAAAGATTTTGAAGTCAATGTATAAGAGGGATATAGGTCTATAATTTGTGGTGAGATGATCTTTCTTAGGATTAGGGATTACGGTTACATGCGCCACGTAGAGCTCAGGGGGCAGCTGTGAGCCATTTAGTAGTGAATTACAGAGGTTTTTAATATGTGGTGTCAGCACATCGCTGCATTTTTTATAATATATTGCTGTAAGACCATCCGGCCCCGGGGCCTTTCCTCTTTTTAGTTTTTTGGTTGGTGAAACTATTTCCTCCTCAGAGATGTGTAAATGGAGTTGTTGTGCCGCGGACTCAGTCAGGTTAGGTAGATGTAGTGTGTGAAGGAATGACTCCAGTAGTGAGGGGGGTGATTGTGGGGGGAATACAAACTCTGGGAGTATTCATTATAAGTGCTATACATGACATCGGGGTGGGCTGAGATCTGACCCTTAGGGTCTTTTATAGAGGAGATTATATGCAGTGACTCTCTCATTCTGAGCTTACGAGCGGCATCTTATTAGGCTTATTGGCATGGTGATAAAACGCGGCTTTACTCCAAGTTAGCGTCTCTCCGTTCTGGTGGTGAGAATGGCGTCTAATTGTCATTTCATATCTTGTATTTGTGTAGATAAGTATAGGGGTGAAGAGCGCTGATTGGCCAATTCTAACTCCTGCAGTTTCTCCTCCAGTCTGGGCTGTAATTCAGACCTTTCTTCTTCCTGTTGGCCGATAACTTATCACAGAACTGGGAATAGATTTTCTGTGCGCGAGTCACATTGCTCCAAGTGAGGCCTCCTCCGCTGTGTGAGTTTAGGGGAAATTTGTTATATCTTCTCTTATAGCGGTTACATTAGAGATTTGGGCATTTTAGCTCCTGGTGTGGAGTCGATAGCACAATCATATGCCGCCATATAGTAGACGGCCGGTAACTGGTGAGAATTCCCTCCTGTGTGGGGTCTATTTCCCTCCAGAGAAATCACACGTTACATTCCACACATAACACTGTGTAGAGAAGGCGGCGCGGGGTAATTGTGCCAGTAGTGAGGGGCGAATAATGGCGGGAATGTCACTGACTGAGGAGAAGGCTCCATGGAGCGTCTTCACTCCGGAGATCATGTGACCCCTGACTCCTCCCCTCCTGTGACCTCATCACAGGTCCTGTGCACAGAGCAGCCATATATGTGGAGTGCGGCTCTGCAGGTGGAGGTATGTGGAGATTCCCCCCATTACTGAGCGCAGGGGACATTAACCCCTTCTGCACTGAGAATCTATATAAGAATCATCACGTTTCTGTTCTGTTTTGTCATGATCCAGGACGGGGTTTCGCTTTGGCCCGTCCTGGCCAGACGGGGTTAATTGTTCCACCTCTCTCTGGTAAAGGGCGGCTATTTGATGCTCACTGGACCTGGGTCCGGTGTCAGTTATACTCCTGCCCTCGGCTGAGTTAAGTGACCTCTTGTATACGTGTGCCTTGTGCCTGATAACTTGCTTGCTTGCTTGGTTGTGATCCGATTCTGTCCCTGTTACGAGTTCTGTCTGACCCTCTTGTACTGCGCTACCTCTCGTGTATGACCCTCTGCTTGTGACTCGACTGCTCCTCCCCTTTGGTACCGCACCGCCTTCTTGTGTATGACCTTTGGCTTCCTCTGACCTCCCATCTGCTTGTCCCTCCTGTACCTCGTTCGCCAGTATTGTGTATGATCTCTGGTTTGCCCGACTCTGAGTGTTCTTCCATCTTAGCAAGCAGAACGCTAAGCCCCGCCCCCTTGTGGTCACATGACCGTAGGTCCCGTGCCTGCTTGCTAATACTTCAGTGTGCAGATCCTGTGCATCTGTACTTTCCAGCTGTTACTGTCCCCGGGACACCTACAGCACTGGTGAGTCCCTGCCCAGCGGAGGCTGCATGCCGGCGCTGTCAGGATCCTGACAGTTTCCTGTAATAGATACATACGACCCCACTATGGAGCACAGGCAGTGAGGAGACAGAGTGTTCCCATAGTACAAGGCACCTTTCTTGGCCCCACACAGTGTAATGCCCCCATTATGCCCCTGTAAGCAGGGTTCTGCCCCACAACCAGCTGCCTCGGGCACTTTACCATGGCCGATACCTCACATTCCTCCCCGCACCCCTTTACTTTGGGGCTATGGCCTTTATAATAACAGGAAACTGCGTCTTCAAGGTCACATGACCTGGTGTTCCATCTAGACTCTTCCTTCCTGAAGCTCTCCCTCTTCCCTTTGATTCCACATAGTCCTGTCTGAATGGCAGATGGCAGTCTATGTACAAATGCCGCACAGCCCTGAGGATTTGTTCTTATGACGCTCCTTTTTACACCCCTTATGTCGTATATATGATACCGCTCACACAGTATAATGTTCTGATAGTACCACCATCCCACCACACACAGTATAATCTTCTCACAGTATCACCATCCCACCACACACAGTATAATCTTCTCACAGTATCACCATCCCACCACACACAGTATAATCTTCTCAGTACCACCATCCCACCACACACAGTATAATCTTCTCACAGTATCACCATCCCACCACACAGTATAATCTTCTCACAGTACCACCATCCCTCCACACACAGTATAATCTTCTCACAGTATCACCATCCCACAACACACAGTATAATCTTCTCACAGTATCACCATCCCACCACACACAGTATAATCTTCTCAGTACCACCATCTCACCACACACAGTATAATCTCACAGTATCACCTCCCCCCACACAGTATAATCTTCTCACAGTACCACCATCCCTCAACACACAGTATAATCTCACAGTATCACCATCCCCCCACACACAGTATAATCTTCTCACAGTACCACGATCCCACCACACACAGTATAATCTTCTCACAGTATCACCATCCCACCACACACAGTATAATCTTCTCACAGTATCACCATCCCACCACGCACAGTATAATCTTCTCACAATATCACCATCCCCCCACACACAGTATAATCTTCTCACAGTATCACCATCCCACCACACACAGTATAATCTTCTCACAGTATCACCATCCCCCCACACAGTATAATCTTCTCACAGTATCACCATCCCCCCACACACAGTATAATCTTCTCACAGTATCACCATCCCCCCACACACAGTATAATTTTCTCACAGTACCACCATCCCACCACACACAGTATAATCTTCTCACAGTACCACGATCCCACCACACACAGTATAATCTTCTCACAGTATCACCATCCCACCACACACAGTATAATCTTCTCACAGTATCACCATTCCCCCACACACAGTATAATCTTCTCACAGTATCACCATCCCACCACACACAGTATAATCTCACAGTATCATCATCCCACCACACACAGTATAATCTTCTCACAGTACCACGATCCCACCACACACAGTATAATCTTCTCACAGTATCACCATCCCACCACACACAGTATAATCTCACAGTATCACCATCCCACCACACACAGTATAATCTTCTCACAGTACCACAATCCCACCACACACAGTATAATCTTCTCACAGTACCACCATCCCCCCACACACAGTATAATCTCACAGTATCACCATCCCACCACACACAGTATAATCTTCTCACAGTATCACCATCCCACCACACACAGTATAATCTTCTCACAGTACCACCATCCCTCCACACACAGTATAATCTTCTTACAGTACCACCATCCCACCACACACTGTATAATCTTCTCACAGTACCACGATCCCACCACACACAGTATAATCTTCTCACAGTACCACCATCCCCCCACACACAGTATAATCTTCTCACAGTATCACCATCCCACCACACACAGTATAATCTTCTCACAGTATCACCATCCCACCACACACAGTATAATCTTCTCACAGTATCATCATCCCACCACACACAGTATAATCTGCTAACAGTATCACCATCCCACCACACACAGTATAATCTTCTCACAGTATCATCATCCCACCACACACAGTATAATCTTCTAAGTATCACCATCCCACCACACACAGTATAATCTTCTCACAGTATCACCATCCCACCACACACAGTATAATCTTCTCACAGTATCACCATCCACCACACACAGTATAATCTTCTCACAGTGCCACCATCCCTCCACACACAGTATAATCTTCTCACAGTACTACCATCCCACCACACACTGTATAATCTTCTCACAGTACCACCATCCCACCACACACAGTATAATCTTCTCACAGTACCACCATCCCACCACACACTGTATAATCTTCTCACAGTACCACCATCCCACCATACACAGTATAATCTTCTCACAGTACCACCATCTCACCACACACAGTATAATCTTCTCACAGTACCACCATCCCACCAGACACAGTATAATCTTCTTACAGTATCACCATCCCCCCACACACAGTATAATCTTCTCACAGTATCACCATCCCACCACACACAGTATAATCTTCTCACAGTATCACCATCCCTCCACACACAGTATAATCTTCTCACAGTACCACCATCCCACCACACACAGTATAATCTTCTCACAGTACCACCATCCCACCACACACAGTATAATCTTCTCACAGTACCACCATCTCACCACACACAGTATAATCTTCTCACAGTACCACCATCCCACCACACACAGTATAATCTTCTCACAGTATCACCATCCCCCTACATAGTAAAATTAAAATGTTCCCACAATAGCAGCTTGCCATACACACAGGATAATGTTTCCACAGGGCTGTCATCCCCCTCACACACAGTATATTGATCCCACAGTACTGCCTTTCCCCTACTTTCTAATGTTCCCACAGTACTGCCCCCTACATGCACAAGAAGATTCCATCCACCCCACCGACAACCTCACAGCTAATCAACAAATACTCACTTCGCCTCATTCTTGGTGCAGATACTAATGAACCCAGGATCTTTGAGATATTTACCATACAATAGTTGGATAGGCAGAAGTGTATAATCCATAAAGGTATCCCACTTGGTTGCTATGATGCCCATACATTGAGATGGCTCGTGGGGTGTGGTATTGGTCACCCTCTCTTTCCCATCGTCACAATTTCAGCGATATCCACACTCCCATGACGGTGATACCATTGAATAGAATAGTGAGTCAGGGAGTCCAAAGCTCCTGATCCACCATTCAGCCTTCACCTGTGAGTCTGAGACTCAGTGCACTGCAGGCATAATGGCGTCACTACTAGAGTTGAGCGAAACGGGTCGAAAAAATTCAAAAGTCGCCGACTTTTGGCAAAGTCGGGTTTCATGAAACGAAACCCGACCCTAGGATGAGGTCGGCCACGAGGTCGGCGACTTACGCGCCAAAGTCGCGTTTCAAAAGTTTGTTTTGCGCTCTTTTTCAGCCAATCAGGATCCACGGACACTGTGGGCAACGTGATGACATAGGCACGGGTCACCACCATCTTTCAGAAGGGCATGCACAGGGGGTATAAAAGGGCATGCACGCCGACCGCCATGTTACTCATGCTGATCTCAGAATAGGGAGAGCTGCTGCTGCTGCTGATTTTGTAGGGAGAGCGTTAGGCAGGGAAGAAGACACCAAAAACTGCTTCTGCTGCTAACGATTTTGCCTGTACAACACACCAGTCACTGTGTAGTGCAAGGGGAGGCTATATAGTGGTGTATCAGTGGTGTTGGTTGTTGGGCTGCCTTCTAAGGCTTCCTGACATTCCTGCATTGCTGTTTACCCACTGCTCCGCAAACTGCTTTTTTAAAAGCAATCCCAATTTTTTTTTTTGTCCTGCTGAGAAGAAGAAAAAAAAACTGCTTCTGCTGCTAGCGATTTTGCCTGTACAACACACCAGTCACTGTGCAGTGCAAGGGGAGGCTATATAGTGGTGTATCAGTGGTGTTGGTTGTTGGGCTGCCTTCTAAGGCTTCCTGACATTCCTGCATTGCTGTTTACCCACTGCTCCGCAAACTGCTTTTTTAAAAGCAATCCCAATTTTTTTTTTTGTCCTGCTGAGAAGAAGAAAAAAAAACTGCTTCTGCTGCTAGCGATTTTGCCTGTACAACACACCAGTCACTGTGCAGTGCAAGGGGAGGCTATATAGTGGTGTATCAGTGGTGTTGGTTGTTGGGCTGCCTTCTAAGGCTTCCTGACATTCCTGCATTGCTGTTTACCCACTGCTCCGCAAACTGCTTTTTTAAAAGCAATCACAATTTTTTTTTTTTGTCCTGCTGAGGTACTGAGCGTGCATTTTTTCACACCATACAGCGGTGTACGCTCCTCACACAGTACCGTGTAACGGCTGTTATCACAGCCACAGTGAAGCTATCAGTGAGTCACTCTGTGAGAATAAGTCGAGGACATGTTCCGTTCTTACAGACCTGCACTCTAGGGAGATTCCAATTCTGCCCAATTCTACATACACCTTGTAGTTTGTGATACATTAGCCAATTTCTGCCTGTGACAGAGCGCTCAGATACTCAGTGGGCCTCACACAATCCATAAGTGTCCAGTGTCCACAAGTGTCTGCAGAAATTCAAAATCTCCCTTATCCTCTAGTCACTTTGGTCACAGCTCTGCCATCGAGCCTGTGACAGAGCGCTCAGATACTCAGTGGGCCTCACACAATCCATAAGTGTCCAGTGTCCACAAGTGTGTGCAGAAATTCAAAATCTCCCTTATCCTCTAGTCACTTTGGTCACAGCTCTGCCATCGAGCCTGTGACAGAGCGCTCAGATACTCAGTGGGCCTCACACAATCCATAAGTGTCCAGTGTCCACAAGTGTGTGCAGAAGTTCAAAATCTCCCTTATCCTCTAGTCACTTTGGTCACAGCTCTGCCATCGAGCCTGTGACAGAGCGCTCAGATACTCAGTGGGCCTCACACAATCCATAAGTGTCCAGTGTCCACAAGTGTGTGCAGAAATTCAAAATCTCCCTTATCCTCTAGTCACTTTGGTCACAGCTCTGCCATCGAGCCTGTGACAGAGCGCTCAGATAATCAGTGGGCCTCACACAATCCATAAGTGTCCAGTGTCCACAAGTGTCTGCAGAAATTCAAAATCTCCCTTATCCTCTTGTCACTTTGGTCACAGCTCTGCCATCGAGCCTGTGACAGAGCGCTCAGATACTCAGTGGGCCTCACACAATCCATAAGTGTCCAGTGTCCACAAGTGTTTGCAGAAATTCAAAATCTCCCTTATCCTCTAGTCACTTTGGTCACAGCTCTGCCATCGAGCCTGTGACAGAGCGCTCAGATACTCAGTGGGCCTCACACAATCCATAAGTGTCCAGTGTCCACAAGTGTCTGCAGAAATTCAAAATCTCCCTTATCCTCTAGTCACTTTGGTCACAGCTCTGCCATCGAGCCTGTGACAGAGCGCTCAGATACTCAGTGGGCCTCACACAATCCATAAGTGTCCAGTGTCCACAAGTGTGTGCAGAAATTCAAAATCTCCCTTATCCTCTAGTCACTTTGGTCACAGCTCTGCCATCGAGCCTGTGACAGAGCGCTCAGATACTCAGTGGGCCTCACACAATCCATAAGTGTCCAGTGTCCACAAGTGTGTGCAGAAATTCAAAATCTCCCTTATCCTCTAGTCACTTTGGTCACAGCTCTGCCATCGAGCCTGTGACAGAGCGCTCAGATACTCAGTGGGCCTCACACAATCCATAAGTGTCCAGTGTCCACAAGTGTCTGCAGAAATTCAAAATCTCCCCTGTCCTATAGACACCTTGTACCTTGTTTTACATTACTATATAGTTTGTTGGATTTTGTCTACATTTCTACCAAAAATGAGGAAGGCTGGTGGAAGAGGCCGTGGAATTGGGCGGGGGTTGGCAGCTGGTAATGATGGTGTTGGTGGTGGATCTGATGGTAGTGGCAAGAGCAAAATAGGACCGAATGCAGGAGGTGTTGAGCCTGCATCATCGTCTGGCTACATAAGGCCTCGAACGCTTAGTTTTCTAGGAGTTGGCAAACCGCTTTTAAAGCCAGAGCATCAGGAAAAAGTTTTGTCTTACATTGCTGACTCAGCCTCCAGCTCTATCGCCTCCTCTTCTTCAGTTGTAAAAAGTAAAAGCACTGAGTCGTCATTGGAGGCTCATGTTCATGAACCACACCTTTCCTTGTGTCCTTCACCCCAACCAAGATTGAAGGATGACGCAGGCCATACTACTGATTACTCCATGGAGCTGTTTTCACATACCATGCCTGGATTATCAAGTGAAATGGTGAATTACCCAGGCCAAGATGAATCTGACATGGAGTGCACTGATGCACAGCCGCTGATGGATGATTCTGCTGGTACATTCACTCAGAGCACTACATTGTCCTCGCAGTGTACAGAGCCAGATTCTGACCCTGATGAGACTCAGGTGCCCCTTCCCGCACACTATACCACCATACACGGTGACACAGAGGAAGGTGCACATGACATAGAAGAGGAGGTGATGGATGACCCAGTTGTTGACCCAGATTGGCATCCATTGGGGGAAGAGGGTGCTGCTTCCAATAGCTCAGATGAGGAGCATCCACAGCAGATATCGACATCGCAACAGCTGTTATCTGGCAGGCCCGGAGCACTCCAAAGACAGGTTCCAAACATCAAAAGAGTTGCTGGACAGCTTGTCCAGAGGGCCAAAAGATCACAGCGTGCTAGGCCGCAAAATGTCTGCCAAAGTAGGAAGAGTGCAGTGTGGCACTTTTTTGAACAAAATCCTCATGATCAGGCCAAGGTTATCTGTAAGAAGTGCGCAAAGACCTTTAGCCGAGGGAAAAATCTGAAAAATTTGAATACCAGTTGCATGCTTAGACATTTAAACACCATGCACTTGCAAGCGTGGACACAACACCAAACCTCAAGTGCCACATGTGCAACTGATCACAACGAAGGTAGTCAGCAACGCTACATTGTTTCCCCCACTGTAAGCCCACCGGTTAGCACAGCAGCAAATGTTGAGGTGTCGTTGCAATGCCACAGCAGTCAGGGAATCCCACTGTTATATCAACGAAAGACTGATTCTAGGCCATCAGAAAGAACAACAACTCCATCACCATCATCAACCCTCTCTCAGTCCGCCCTGTCCACTGCTACTTCCACCATATGCAGCTCTCAAGTCCAGCTCACCCTCCCAGACACTATGAGTAGGTCAAGAAAGTACTCAGTCTCTCATCCGCGTACACTGGGTTTGAACGCCCACATTGCCAAACTAATCTCGTTTGAGATGATACCCTTTCGGTTGGTGGAAAGCGCAGCTTTCCGCGAACTCATGGCCTATGCAGTACCACGCTATGACCTACCCAGTCGCCACTTCTTCTCTCGCAAAGCCATCCCAGCCCTCCACCATCATGTGAAAGACCGCATTGTCCATGCACTCAAGCAGTCAGTGAGCGGAAAGGTGCACCTCACAACTGATGCATGGTCCAGTCGGCATGGCCAGGGCCGTTACGTGTCCATCACTGCGCACTGGGTTAATGTGGTGGATGCAGGGTCCACAGGGGACAGCGGTGGTGGGACAGTGCTGCCTAGCCCACAGTATAGGAAACAGTTGGCTGTAGGCGTTCGACCCTCCTCCTCCTCCTCCAGAAGCGAAAGCTCGTCCACAGAGCGCAGTCGTACGAGCACTCCATCTGCAGCTGCCACTGTTGCACACGATGTGTCCCCCTATCGAGCAGCTAGTGGAAAGCGTCAGCAGGCTGTGTTGCAGATGATGTGTTTGGGCAACAGACACACCGCCGAGGTACTGGCCGAGTACTTGAAGCGACAAACTGAGTCATGGCTGGGCAGTGTACATCTTGAGGCAGGCAAGGTAGTTAGTGATAACGGCCGTAATTTTGTGGCAGCCACAGCCCTTTCAAAACTCAGCCACATACCTTGCTTGGCTCACACCTTGAACCTGGTGGTGCAGTGCTTCCTCAAAAATTATCCGGAGTTAACAGCCCTGCTCCAGAAGGTGCGAAGACTGTGCGCGCACATCCGCCGGTCGCCTGTACACTCCGTTCGTATGCAGAAGCTGCAGCGATTGCTCCACCTTCCCAACCACCGCCTCATTATCGACATTGCAACAAGGTGGAACTCCACCCTGCACATGGTGGAGCGGCTGTGCGAGCAGAGGCAGGCCATAATGCATTTGTGGGAGGATACACGGCCAGGCACTTTGAGAGCAGACATGGAGTTGACAGGTGTGCAGTGGTCGAAGCTGAAAGACCTCTGTAAAGTCCTTCAGTGTTTTGAGGAATGCACACGGCTGGTAAGCGCAGACGACGCCATCCTAAGCATGAGCATCCCACTTATGCATCTGCTCATGCAAACTTTGACGCACCTTAAGGAGCAGGCGTCTGCAGCCAATGTTGATGAGGAGGAAGAGGAGGAGGGAATCCTTGATGACATTCAGCCATTGTCTGCTCAGGGACCTCTCCTGGACGAGGTGGAGGAAGAAGAGGAGGAGGAGGATGATGATGGGGATGATTACTTAGGGGAGGAGGATGCATCTCGTGGGGCAAGTGAAAATGTTGGCGTGGCAAGGTCTGGTACAGGGTTTGTGCGTGACTGGAGGGATGTGGATTTGCCAGAAAGTGCTCCTCCAACCAGCACTCGCAGTGCATCATTGACACCGGGAACATTGGCCCACATGTCAGATTATGCCTTGCAGATCCTAAAAAGGGACCCCCGCATTGCCAAAATGATGAACGATGACGACTACTGGTTGGCCAGCATCCTGGATCCACGCTATAAAGGCAAATTACAAAACATCATGTCACAGGAGAACCTTGACCTAATATTGGCTAATAAACCAGCAACTCTGGTAAATCGGTTGCTTGAGGCATTCCCAGCACACAGCAGCGGTGATGGCTCTCACACGAGCCGTACGGGCCGGGGGCAGCTTGGCAGAGGTGTTCGTGGTGCACACAGCAGAAGTGGCGTTGGAGACAGGGGTTTCATGACAATGTTGTGGACTGATTTTTCAAATACCGCTCACACAACTGGTAAAACTGCATCGATGGAAAGTGACAGGAGAAAGCAGTTGTCAACTATGGTAACAAACTACTTTTCCTCCCATATCGATGTTCTCCCACACAGGTCATTCCCCTTTGACTATTGGGCCGCTAAACTGGACACCTGGCCTGAATTGGCCCAATATGCCTTACAGGAGCTCGCTTGCCCAGCTGCAAGTGTGCTATCGGAAAGAGTCTTCAGTGCAGCTGGATCAATCCTGACAGAAAAAAGGACCCGTCTGTCAACCCAAAATGTGGATGATCTAACCTTCATTAAAATGAACCATGCATGGGTTTCCAAGGATTTTGTCCCACCTTCCCCTGATGACACATAGGGTGACAGAAAAATGTCTTGCTTTGGTCCACCTCTTCTTGGGACTTCACCTATTTCGCCTTTTGCATCAGCTGAAAGTCCAACATCAACATATGCCACTTTCTAAAACTCCCTAACTGTGCTGCCTCCCCCCCATGGCTGGGGTCACCACCTAGCGCACGACACCGTGCGAGTGCCGTTGCCCTGGACAGGTGGGTAGGCCGACTCTTGGGCGCGGGCACTGGCACAGGGTCCCTCATAGTGCAATCAAGTGTCTCTGACGATGGTGGTGCACACCCGCCGTCAGACACACCGCTGAACTATGAGGGGCCCATTGCCAGTACCGACGCCCACGAGTGGGCCCCCCTTGCTTGGGCAGGGCCCCAGCATTTGCAATCTTTACCTCTCCCTGCTCCTCCGCTGTGTAATCTGGGCCGTCAAATCCATACTGTGCCTGACACCGTCTGAGCCTGCCTCCTGATGTATAGACATATATTTTGAATGTGTACGCTATCCATACATGTTATCTGGGGATACGGTACCCTTTCTAACCTTTGTGCAATCACGTGCAATCCATACTGGGCCTAACACCGTCTGAGCCTGCCTCCTGATGTATAGACATATATTTTGAATGTGTACACTATGCTATCCATACATGTTATCCGGGGATACGGTACCCTTTCTAACCTTTGTGCAATCACGTGCAATCCATACTGGGCCTAACACCGTCTGAGCCTGCCTCCTGATGTGTAGACATATATTTTGAATGTGTACACTATGCTATCCATACATGTTATCCGGGGATACGGTACCCTTTCTAACCTTTGTGCAATCACGTGCAATCCATACTGTGCCTGACACCGTCTGAGCCTGCCTCCTGATGTATAGACATATATTTTGAATGTGTACGCTATCCATACATGTTATCTGGGGATACGGTACCCTTTCTAACCTTTGTGCAATCACGTGCAATCCATACTGGGCCTAACACCGTCTGAGCCTGCCTCCTGATGTATAGACATATATTTTGAATGTGTACACTATGCTATCCATACATGTTATCCGGGGATACGGTACCCTTTCTAACCTTTGTGCAATCACGTGCAATCCATACTGGGCCTAACACCATCTGAGCCTGCCTCCTGATGTATAGACATATCTTTTGAATGTGTACGCTATCCATACATGTTATCTGGGGATACGGTACCCTTTCTAACCTTTGTGCAATCACGTGCAATCCATACTGGGCCTAACACCGTCTGAGCCTGCCTCCTGATGTATAGACATATATTTTGAATGTGTACGCTATCCATACATGTTATCTGGGGATACGGTACCCTTTCTCACCTTTGTGCAATCACGTGTAATCCATACTGGGCGTGAGAACGGCTGGCGAGCTGTTAAGCAAGCTACAGCACCTGTGGTTTGCACACGTAAGTTTTTAATTTTTTCAGGAATGACGGTTAGGCCTAATTCCGGAACTGTGGTTGACCTGCACTTACTGGGAAATCATCGTTCGCGGGTAATAATTGTAATCAGTGATCCCCATCACTAACGTTGTTCAGTGGGTTATCTGCACCTGTACGCGACAAACGCTGGCCTTTTCAGTGTAGCGCACATGCAGCCACGGACATGTAAGGGCATGACACACCAGTTATTGGCCAATCTCATGTGCCAGAGCCTCACATGTCCCTCTAGTAAGCCGGACTCGGACCGCGGGGCATGACGGAGTCTCGTTCGTTAACGGAATTAAGCTTGCATCTGTTCTGTAGCTGGCATGGTTGAGGTTTCCCAGGTGGAGTCGAATTTAACCGTAGGCTCCACTCCTGGTGGTGCCCTTCTGGACATTCCTTTAAGGTTCAGCTTTGCAACCATACTGCCCACGTAAAACAAACACTTTGCCTTCATGAACGCTGTTTGGAGGGTCATGACTCGTGGGAATAACGCCGCCCAATCAGTTAACCTGCTAGAGAGATCCTTCATTGCTCCCAAGCATGACATCACACTCCCTAGGAGGAAGGTAATGCCACTGTGGCGACCGTACTCCTGGGGGCGACACAAGTGCACTGATGCCCAGCCACTGCTCGATGAATCTGCTGGTACATTGACCCAGACCACTACATTCCCCTCGCACGCTACACGGCCTGAATCTGACCCTGATGAAACTCAGGTTACCCTTCCCATATACAGTTCCATCTTACACGGTGACAAAGAGGAAGCTGCAGATGAAAGTGCAGGTTCGGCCCACCCGCCATCAGACACACCACCGTACTATCAGGGGCCCTGTGCCAGTGCCGTCGCCAACGAGTGGGCCCCCCCTGCTTGCTCAGGATCACAGCACTTGCAAGGTTGAAATACTGTGCAGTGAGATGGAAGATGGGGACGACGAGGAGTCCAGACTAGTACAGGGAATCCCTAGCGAGGAGACTTATTTGATTGTTTTCAATGTTGGGACAGCAATTTTTGGGGAGCACTATACTCTGGAGAATGATAGATGGGGCCCACCATACACTGGAACATTCCAAAGGTGGACATCAGACACTGGAGCAGCATTTACAGGGCCCATTATACACTAGAGCATTAGAAATGGGGCCCATTATGTTTGGAGCATTATTTGGGCCCATAAGACAGTGGAGGTTCATCCATGGGGACCAACATATACTGTAGCATTATGTGGAGCTCATCATATACTGTTTCAAACATTATATGGGACCAATGATTCTGTATGGAGAAATAGATGGGCCTCGTCATGAGATGTAAAAAGTGAAGTATTTTTCATTGTACTATACCACTATTTCTCTGCCGTATCGGAGCATGATGAGTTGTGGTATGTGTTAAAGGGGCGCTCTTTCGCCCAGGGCACATGAAAACCTGGAGCCAGCCCTCCCCCCCACAACTTTAGCCAAATAACCCCCATTTTTCAGTGCGTAACTTGTATTATGAAGTTAATTAAGGTTGACAAGCTTAAGTAAGAAGAATTGATGCTTTTGGCATTCAAATGGGCACTGTAGGTGTGTTTCCTGTCCTCCTCTCACTGCCGACTTTTATTCCCCATTGACTTACATTGGGTTTCGTGTTTTGGGACGACCCCGACTTTTCCCTATAATCGGACGATCTTGCTCAACCCGACTTTTGGAAAAGTCGGGTTTCACGAAACGAAACTCGACCCTAAAAAAACAAAAGTCGCTCAACTCTAGTCACTACATCACACCTGTAGTATGGAGCCTCAGTACTCACATCACACAGACTGGAGCAGGTCACCTCGGGAATGGGGTTGGGTGAATAGTGTGTGTGTTTTTAATCGGGAATTGTGGAGGCTTAATATTAAGAGAAGAGCTGTTGGGACTCTCATACTGGATGTGTGGCTGGTACGCGACATTATACTGAGTAAGGGGTTGTGGTGGACTGTAAATTCCTCCATACTGACTGGGGGTCCTTATTTTCTGTAGCAGGGTGTGGGGGCCATAATACTGTGTGAGGTGCTGTGGGGGCCGTGATACTGTGTGGGGTTTGTGGAGGCCACCATACTGTGTGGGAGCCCTCATACTGAGCTACATGGGCACACAGGAGAGCTAATTCCTTGTCATTAGTGACCTTTGGTCTATCTGATTGCAGACTTGAATTGATATGGTGTTGTGTGTCAGGAGGGAGACATCAGATAGTACGTTCTGATGTAAAGCAAAGATATAATGGCAGTGGGAATCTGGATTCCAGGCAGGGAACATAGCGGAGACACAGAGTAGGGTGAGGTCATTAGCTCAGGTTTGCTGCACTATTGTGACTTATAACAAAAATTATGTACCGCCACATGAAGCCGGAAAGTTCCTGACTCTGCATAATGCAGAAGAAGCATTCATAAAGTGTGACAACTGCAATGTGATGTACATGCTTCTCATCAAGTTCTTGCTATGTAAAGGAAAGTTTATTTTTGAACTTTTGGTCTCCCTCATTCATCTCCATAACCTCTGGTCCGGGCTTACCAAGTACAACACCAGCATGCGGTCTGCAGAGTCGGGAGATATGACCCCTCGAAATATATATATGTATATACCGGGTCGGACTGGGGTGTCTGTGGTCCACAGTGGGAATGGACCCTAGGGGCCCACCCTACAGCTATATGCAAATATCTGTCATTCGTTGTCCTGATTATAGTGGACCATCGACTGTAAAACACAGGCGGCTCCTGCACATCTACTGTGCACCCCCATAACTGGGATGTAGAATTGCGGTAGTTTACATTAATGGGGTTCTTTGATTAAAACAAGTTTTCACTGATCCTTGGGCTCCACAGGATAGGTGATCATTTAGGTCTGACCAATAGAAACTGCACCGTTCAGAAGAATGAGGAACTTTTGTTGTTGCTAGGACACTTATCCCCATTTTAAAATGGAGTGGCAGGTGGGAGGTCTGATGTCATGATCCAGTTCAGGGTTTGTTTCTTGCTATTCTCTCCCCGGCCTGGTCGTGCGGGTGTTAACCTTCTCTACCTTGTTTTGGGATCTGTTAGACTATTTCATTCCACTGCTGCCTGCAGGCAGCATCAGTTATAGTTCCCCTGGCTTGACCGGCCAACCCCGTTACACCCTGATTTGTCCTCTGCCCGTTGCCTGAGTTCCCGTGCCTTCCCCACTCCTGCTACCCTGCTCATCTTCGTGTTTGCTCCCCGTGCTGTGGCCTCTTGGTATTTGACCCGGCTTGTTCTCTGACCTGTTTTACTGGCTTACGTCTCTGGCATCTCTGCTCCCAACTGGCTCTGACTTTTCTGGCTTGTAGCTAACCACGTGTATTGCTGTTTCCTCTGGTACTGCATTCCCTGTCCGTTACTGACCCGGCTCATCTGACCACTCTCTTGCCACCTAGTGGCACCTGCGCTGCTGCACTGTGGTGGTACGCTGTGCGTGCAACCTTTCTTCCCTCATCAGCACCCCCTGGTGGAGGTTGCATGCTACTGTGCTGCAGCAGCATTACATTATAACTGACATTATATTTAAAGGGGTTTATCATTTTTTTCCCTGGTTATGAATCTGCTTCGTAACTTGGTGGATCAGGTGTCCAGTTTGATGCAAATGATGCAGGGATTGTCGGTGGAACACCGGGCCCTTGCCACGTCCCATACTCATTTGCAGAAAGAGATGACGGAGACTGTTAAGACTGTGCAGGGTGCCCCTCCTTCATGTTGTTGGTAGGACTGGTGATTTTGTAGATGTCACCTTGTACTCTCCCGAACCCTCGGTCAAGCTACCTGGCATCTTCTCTGGTGAGAAGGATAAGTTTTGTACGTTCACTGAGAGTTGCAAATTATTATTTTCGCTTAGATCTCGATCCTCTGGGGATGAGAGTCAGCGGGTGGGGATTATTATATCCTTGTTCAGGGAGGATTCTCCATACTGGTCTTTCTCGCTGCTCCCTACTGCCCCTGAACGGATGTCTGTGGATAGGTTTTTTGAGACCTCAGGACTTATCTATGACGAACCGAACTGTGTCAGGTTGGCAGACGACACTATCATGGATCTTGTTCAGGGAAACCGCTCAGCCGAGTGGTATTGTTCCGAGTTGAGACGATAGTACCCCGAGGTGTCCTGGAATGACTCTGCTCTTTGGTGTCAGTTCCGGAGGGGACTCTCTGATCATCTGAAGGACGCTCTGGCTCTCCATCCACCACGTAGTTCCTTGGAGGAGGCTATGACTCACGCCATCCGGATGGATCAAAGACTACAGAAGAGGGGTGTTATGTAGCAGGAAGTTCCATTTCTTCCGAGTAATCTTGACGTTACACCACATTCTGAGCCCATGGAGGTGGGGGCCACTGCCGTCAAGGAAAAGGAGAGGAAACAATGATGGAAAGGGAGACTCTGCTTCTACTGTGGTAGTTCGAGACACTAGAAAAAGAACTGTCCCTCCTGTCCTCCAATTCCCAATGTGCCAGGAAACACCTAAGTCTGACTAACTATCGAGGAGGTTGCCCAGACTCTCAGGTACCTTTTTCCTCATTGGTTAAGTTACTGCTGGAAGAGGAACTTTATGTCCAGAGCTGTTCTATTCCCACTTCAGCTTTTGTGGACTTCAGGTCATCTTGAGCTTGATTGACTCTGAATTGGTGGCCAAATGTAAGTTAGGGACAGTCAAGTTGGGAACTCCAATTAATATCGTGGCCATTGATAAAACACCTCTTCCTAATAATGTTATTAAGTTTGTCGTCGAGGAGTTTATCCTCAAGGTGGGGTACTGTCATCAAGAACGTATTACATGTTTTGTTCTGGACAATCTTCCTGTGGGATTGGTGCATGGATTTACCTGGTTACGAGTACATAACCCGATTATTAACTGGGAATCCTGGGACATTGTTAATTGGGGTCCTAATTGTTTGATGGCGTGCATTGTAAATGTACCTGTTTCATCTGTCAGTCTGGAAGGTATTCCAGAGTACCTAAAGGATTTTGAGGATGTGTTCTCCGAAAAGGAGGCTGAGGTCTTATGACCACACCGCCCATTTGATTGTGCTGTTAATCTCGTTCCTGGTGCCAAATTGCCCGAGGCCCGTTTGTACAGTCTCTCTGGCCCTGAGCAGGCTGCTATGAAGGAGTATATCTCCAAGAGCCTTCATAAAGGACAAATTTGTCCTTCTGTTTCTCCTGTGGCGGCGGGGTTCTTTTTTTGTTAAAAAAAAAAGATGGTCGTTTATGCCCATGCCTTGATTTTCGAGAATTAAATAAAATCACCATAAGGAATACTTACCCCTCCCTCTTATTCCTGATTTGTACAATCAATTGTCTGGTGCCAGGTGGTTCTGTAAGTTGGACCTCAGGGGAGCATATAATCTCATCCGTGTGCGGGAGGGGGATGAGTGGAAAACGGCATTTCTCACCTCCAAGGGATTGTTTGAGATTTTGGTTATGCCTTTTGGCCTGACTAACGCTCCAGCAGTGTTTAAAAATATTATCAATTGTTTTTCTGATTTTATTGGGTGCTTCATGGTAGTTTATCTGGATGATAACCTTATAAATTCTGCTGATAAACAGAAGCACATGGGTTACCTTCGTGCAGTCCTCCATAGGCTTAGGGAGAACTCCCTCTTTACTAAACTGGAGGGCTTCATTTTTTTTTTAAGAATTGTCCTTTCTGGGGTTCATTTTGTCTGCTGAGGGGTTTCGCATGGACCCTAGAAAGGTACAGGCTATTGTGGATTGGGTGAAACCCCGAGATCTCAAAGGTCTTCAGCGTTTTCTGGGTTTTGCCAATTATTATAGAAATTATAGAAAATTCATCAAGTGGTTTTCTCAGATGGTTAAACCCCTCACGCATTTAACTTGCAGGGGGCTGATCTCAAAAACTGGTCAGCTCCAGCTTTAGCGGCGTTTTCTTCTAAAAAATAATTTTTTTGTCTGCCCCTGTACTAATTCAACGTGATCTATCTGAACCATTTATTGTGGGAGTGGACGCCTCGGAGATGGGAGTGGGGTCAGTGTTGTCCCAGAGGCCCACCACGTTAACCAGTTTAAGACCATGTGCCTTCTTTTTGAAAAAAAAATTTTCTCTGCTGAAAGGAATTATGATGTGGTTAACTGGGAGTTATTAGCTATTAAACTGGCTTTTGAAGAATTAATGCACTTTTTGGAGGGGGCTGTCCATCGAATCACAGTCATTACGGGCCACAAGAACCTGTCGTACATTGAGTCCGCCAAACGTTTAACTCCGAGTCAGGCAAGGTGGTCACTTTTTTTTTTCTCAATGTTCAGTTTTCTATCACTTTTAGGCCTGGGTCCAGAATGTGAAGGCTGATGCTTTATCTCGCAGCTTGGATCCAATGTCACCTCCTGAACCTCCTTCCTCCATTCTACAGCGCGGAGTAGTTGTGGCTGGAGTTTTCTCGGCATTGGAGCAGGAGATTCGGGAGGCCCAGTCTCTTGCTCCTCCGTCTGTGCCTGATAAGTTCTTTGTGCCGGTCCAATATCAGTTAAGGGTGCTCTGGGAGTTCCATGACTCAGCTCTTAGTGGGCATCCTGGAATCTCGGCCACGTGTAAAGCCATTGCTAGGCTGTTTGGTGGTCCTCATTGGCTTCTGATGTCACTGTATTTGTGTCCTCCTGTGAAACATGTGACAGTGCTAAAACCTCCCATAACTGGCTGGCCAGGGAATTAGTGCCATTTCCAATTCCAGATAGACCTTGGACTCATCTGTCCATGAATTTTGTCACTGATCTCCCTCCTTCCAATGGCAAACCTGTGGTCTGGGTAGTAATGGTTAGGTTCAGAAAACAGGCGCATTTTGTACCGTTGGCGGAACTGCCTAATGCTGAGACTTTATCGAAACTATTCATTGAGCATGTTGTGCGATTACATGGTGTGCCTATGAGAGTGGTGTTTGATAGAGGGGTGCAGTTTGTGTCTAAGTTCTTTAGGGCTTTTTGTAAAAGGCTGGGTATCCGTTTGACCTTTTCATCAGCCTATCATCCCGAGACCAAGGGTCAGACTGAAAAGACCAATCAGTCTTTGAAGTATATTTTATGGTGTCTTACACATCTCGACAGGATGATTGGTGCTCTTCATTACCTATGGCAGAATTTGCATTTAATAATCATGTCAATCAGTCCACTGGTACTTCCCTGTTCTTCTGTAATTATGGTTTTCACTCTCATTTTGGTGAATTTTCCTGGCTGGATTTGGGGTGTCCTGGGGCTGATTCGGCCATTCTGCAGTAGGTTGAGGTCTGTAGGGAGGTCCAGAGGAACATTGGAGAGTCTCAGGGCAAGTATAAATTTTTTGCGGATAAACGACGATTGGTGGGACCGGCGTTCCAAGTGGGGGATAAGGTATGGTTATCCACCAAGAATATAAGGTTGAAGGTTCCTTCTGCTAAGTTGGGTCCCAAGTTTATTGGTCCTTACGAAATTTTAGAGGTGGTTAATCCTGTTGCTTTGCGCTTGCCTCCGTCGTGCGGATCCCCAATATGTTTCCTAAAAAGTAAATTATATTACAGTAGTAATAGTGTCCCTAATTGGACCCTAAAGAAATTATGTTTCCCACTTGTCACGATAAATTAATATATCGTGTTCCTCATTCTGGCCCTCAAACAGTAATTTAGTCCCTCAGCCTTGCCCCCTTTATTTTATAATATGCTCCAGCCTGGTCCCCTATGTCCCTTTTCCAGCCTGGCTCCCAGATATCCATCCTACACCCCCAGCTATACATACTGGCCATATGTCTTATACTGCCCCCATATATCTTTCCTGGACCACCATATATCCTTCCTGGTCCCTTTTCTTGCTCCCCCATATATCCATCCTGGTCCCCCATATTTGTGCATCCTGGACCCCCATATATATGCTTCCTGGTCTTTTGTCCTGCCCCCCATATATGCAACCTGCTCCCATATATGTCCATCCTGGCCCTTCCCCATATATCCATCCTGGACCCCATGTGTATCCATCCTGACCCCCCCATGTGTAGCCATCCTGGCCTCCAATGTGTCTCCATCCTGGCCCCCATATGTATGGGACGCCCTCACACCCTGGGCTGTGGGGTACTCGGTACCGGGCCCGATGAGCTTCAATGGGAGATGTCACAGCAGCTGGGACCCGGCCCGTGGCCCTGGGCGTCCATTGTAAAAGGGGAATGTTCAGTGTGCTTATGATGAGTGATTCGTGACACCACCTGTGGTGTTCGGCAATAGAGATGTAAGCCGATGCTGCAGACAGATCCTCTGGGACAGATGGTGTGGTGCAGCAGTGATGTTATAGCCCTCCACAGGCAGAGCTGTAGTCCCAGAGCAGTGTAGGTGAAGTGACACTTAGATGGTGTAGTGTCGTGCGCAGGGGATGTAGCAGTGCGGAGCGGGTTGGGGCAGGAATAAGTGGAGGACACCAGGGCATGTAGTTCCAAAGCTTTACTCACAGTCTGTTGTGGTACAGGTGCCCGCATCCGTACCGTGTCCTCCAGGTCAGGAGCTCAGCCAACTTCCAGGCAAGATGAAGTACTCCTTTCCAACACTCCACCAACATATGTACCTTTTCTGAACATCTCCTCTTATAGTGCCTTTGAGTGAAGTACTCCTAGTACTGAGTTACACTGGAGTTCCTCCTGTCAGATGTTCCTATGAACCCTACTTGTCCGACAGACAGCTGTAGCCTGCTTCGGGGGACTCCTTGCTACCAAGTCCCGGCTCACTAATATGTTGCTGTTGTGCCCCCAAGTCTTGAGTGGGAATAGAGTGGTCACTACTTCTATTCCTCCGGTGTCTGCTGCAGGACCATTAGTATCCGTACAACCACAGGGACCGGACCCCGGCCTTGCGCTTAGAACTTGAAAAGGGTTCTCCTCTAACCCTGGTCCTTGTTCTCTTATTCTCCTCATGTTCCGTGCTAATCCTTCTTCCCAATGGAGAATCAAGCTTCCTTTCTCTGTCTCTTTCCTGTGCCAGCAGACCCAGATCACTGTGGCCTGCTGCAGCACTTCCTTCTTTCATCCCTCTCCCGGGGATCTTCTCTGTCTCACACTCTGTCCTTCTACATCCTAACTCACTGACTGAATGAAAGACTGAACGACTGACTCAACTCTTCCCGCTTTTTCACGTGAACTAAACTCCACCCACCTCCCAGCACATTTCGTGTTCCAAGCAGGGAGCCACCAAGGGGTGCTATGCTACACTCCAAGCAGGGAGCCGCCGAAGGTGCTTTGCTACACTACTTTGTGGTGTGGGGTGCAGGTCTTGGAGTGTGGTCAGGTGTCTCCACCTTACCTGGATAGTGGGGTACCACACCTCAGGAGGAGGTGCAGTACCTCTGTGGCGACTGAACTCAGGGGCGCCACATACCCCCCCGTTAAACACAGCATGTCCGCGGGCTGCAAGAAAACAAAAGTTGACAAACAAAGGACAAAATTTTTGTAATGCTAATAAACAGTTCTTATCTAATCTTCTCAATATGAGAGGCACTGTTTCTTGAACGTTGCAAACAATTTTTAACTAACTATCTATGTTTCAATACAGTACCTAATTCAAACGTGCTTTTGGCAATACCTTACTACCACTTCAAGTATTCTGCATCAACACATTTCTTCATCATCTTTCCTTTCACACTTTCTACTTATTATTAGAAGTTATCTTTATTCAAATTTCTCATCTCTTCATTAAAAGCTGTTTTCTATCTATTAATACTTTCATAAAGCACATTATCAAATACTTCACATCAAAAAACTTCAATAATTCTTGTACGTGCTGGACACCGCTCCCAGCCAGGATCTCTTGCAGTGTCCTTGGAATGGAGCCATGCTCCACGATGAGGTAGGCCTTATTTATAAAAGACCTAGGTAAAACCAAGAAAGGGCACCAAAGGAGGTGCAACTATTTACAATACAGTTCTGGATCATTCAGCGTCCATGATCTCCACAGTTCAAGCATGAAAAACGCTGCCAATAAAACTGGGCAACAACTGGAAAAACAAAAGCATGATGAACAAACTAAACAAAATAGAAAAAGGCACAAAGGTGCAAATACCCTCCTAGGTAACAAAGTTACTTATTATGGCTAGTAATCCCCTCCTGGGGTTCTGGAAGCTGTTGACTTGGGCTGCTTCCAGGGGAGATGATCTGGGTGTCTTCATCCTGTTGCTGGCAGTCTACAAATTGCAGGTACTCCTTTTCTCCTGGTGAGGGATGGGTTGCCACGGGCTCCGGTGGAATGGCAGCGATGGTCATTGCTACCGGTACTGGGTGCACATCAGCTACTGCAGGTGGTGCTTCTGCTGCCAACAAGTCAGCAAGGGCTGTAGCCGGTACCGATAGATGCTGCTCTGGGATCCCAAGTGGTACCACAGTTGGTGCTAAGGCCGCTTGTTGCGGGCTGGATGCAATTGGAATGCCACCACTCATGGTTTGAGTAATCACCGGGCCATTTCTGTCCACAGGCACGGCTCCTAGTACCAGGATCATGGCAGGGGCGGCGACCATACCCGGTGCTTCCCTGTGATGTGCTGACTCCTGCTTAGGTACTGAGGGACGAATGATGGCAGCCGCAACCCCGGGAGTGGACTAATGAACGACCGGTAGTTGCATCCGTGTTGGCACAGGATGGGGGCATGCCGGTAAAAGCCTGTGCGGCTGCACTAGAGCCGGGCTGGGACTCAGCTCCTGTCCCACAGCCTCCAGAACCCTCATGTACCTTCCTCTGGCAGGCCAGTGACAGCACCAGCCTGAAGGTGGTGGCGGCCGCTGTAAAGGGTGTGTCGCAGCGGCCGTATGCTCCGCGGGTGTTGCTTGGGGGAGGATGGCTTCTCCCCGCCATTTTCTTCTGGCCTCCGCGCTCCTTCCATCATGGCGTTCTTTCCTTCTTCTTCTTCTTCCTGTCTCGCCTCTTTTCCCGCCACCGGCCCCCGCTCCTCCTTCTGGGGGCAGCGTCTCCTTCCTACTCCTCCATACCAGGCCAGTATACAAACCCCTCGGGGGGTGGGCCATGTTGCTGTCGCATAGAAGTTCAGACAGGGGAGGCCCAGGACAGTTCGTGGTCTTTTCTTAAGACCACCCATGTTGTCACGTCCTTCTTCTCCACGCCGGCGGCCATTTTTAGCATTCATTTTACAGTCTATCAAATTGGGTCTTCTGCACATTTCCACAAAACTTTTTAAGTCCAATAAATCGTAGGCACACAGAACCCGGTGGCATCGGGCTTCGTCATCCTGTTCGTGACACCAAAAATGGGACGCCCTCACACCCAGGGCTGTGGGGTACTCGGTACCGGGTCCGATGAGCTTCAATGGGAGATGTCACGGCAGCTGGGACCCGGCCCGTGGCCCTGGGCGTCCATTGTAAAAGGGGAATGTTCAGTGTGCTTATGATGAGTGATTCATGACGCCACCTGTGGTGTTTGGCAATAGAGATGTAAGCCGATGCTGCAGACAGATCCTCTGGGACAGATGGTGTGGTGCAACAGTGATGATATAGCCCTCCACAGGCAGGGCTGTAGTCCCAGGGCAGTGTAGGTGAAGTGACACTTAGATGGTGTAGTGTCGGGCGCAGGGGATGTAGCAGTGCGGAGTGGGTTGGTGCAGGAATAAGTGGAGGACACCAGGGCATGTAGTTCCAAAGGTTTACTCATAGTCTGTTGTGGTACAGGTGCCCGCATCCTTGCCGTGTCCTCCAGGTCAGGAGCTCAACCAACTTCCAGGCAAGATGAAGTACTCCTTTCCAACACTCCGCCAACATATGTGCCTTTTCTGAACGTCTCCTCTTATAGCGCCTTTGAGTGAAGTACTCCTAGTACTGAGTTACACTGAAGTTCCTCCTGTCAGATGTTCCTATGAACTCTACTTGTACGGCAGACAACTGTAGCCTGCTTCGGTGACTCCTTGCTACTGAGTCCCGGCTCACTAATATGTTGCTGTTGTGCCCCCAAGTCTTGAGTGGGAATAAAGTGGTCACTATTTCTATTCCTCCGGTGTCTGCTGCAGGACCATTAGTATCCGTACAACCTCGGGGACCGGACCCCGGCCTTGCGCTTAGAACTTGAAAAGGGTTCTCCTCTAACCCTGGTCCTTGTTCTCTTATTCTCCTCATGTTCCATGCTAATCCTTCTTCCCAATGGAGAATCAAGCTTCCTTTCTCTGTCTCTTTCCTGTGCCAGCAGACCCAGAGCACTGTGGCCTGCTGCAGCACTTCCTTCTTCCATCCCTCTCCTGGGGATCTTCTCTGTCTCACACTTTGTCCTACTACATCCTCACTCACTGACTGAATGAAAGACTGAACGACTGACTCAACTCTTCCTGCTCTTTTATGTGAACTAAACTCCACCCATCTCCCAGCACGTTTCGTGTTCCAAGCAGGGAGCCACCAAGGGGTGCTATGCTACACTCCAAGCAGGGAGCCGCCGAAGGTGCTTTGCTACACTACTTTGCGGTGTGGGGTGCAGGTGTTGGAGTGTGGTCAGGTGTCTCCACCTTAACTGGATAGTGGGGTACCACACCTCAGGAGGAGGTGCAGTACCTCTGTGGCGACTGAACCCTCAGGGGCGCCACATGTATCCATCCTGGCCCTCATGTATATCCATCCTGCCCCCCATGTGTGGCCATCCTGGCCCCCCATGTGTATCCATCCTGGCCCCCCATGTGTATCCATCCTGGCCCCCCATGTGTATCCATCTTGGCCCCCATGATTAAACATCCTGACCCCCCATGTGTCTCCATCCTGGCCCCCATATGTATCCAGCATGACCCCCATGTGTATCCATCCTGGCCCCTCCATATGTATTTATCCTGGCCCCCCATGTGTCTCCATCCTGGCCCCTCCATATGTATTCATCCTGGCCCCCCATGTGTATCCATCCTGGCCCCCCCATGTGTATCCATCCTGGCCCCCCCATGTGTATTCATCCTGGCCCCCCCATGTGTATCCATCCTGGCCCCCCATGTGTATCCATCCTGGCCCCCCCATGTGTATCCATCCTGGCCCCCCCATGTGTATCCATCCTGACCCCACCATGTGTATCCATCCTGGCCCCCCATGTGTATCCATCCTGGCCCCCCATGTGTATCCATCCTGGCCCCCCCATGTGTATCCATCCTGGCCCCTCCATGTATATCCATCCTGGCCCCCATGTGTATCCATCCTGGCCCCCCATGTGTATCCATCCTGGCCCCCCATGTGTATCCATCCTGGCCCCCCATGTGTATCCATCCTGGCCCCCCATGTATATCCATCCTGGCCCCTCCATGTGTAGCCATCCTGCCCCCCATGTGTCTCCATCCTGGCTTCATGTACAGAGAGAGGACAAAAAAGATCAGTTTTGAGCTCGTACCAGGTCAGGTTATAATTAACACATATTCTCAAGTCCACACATATCACCACTTTCATACTCTGGAAGGGATATACATCAGGGATTGTATCGCGAGATGAAGGAGACCATGGCATTAAGAGCCATGTGTGACAAGGGTGAGTTACACTACCTTTCCCAAATCCTATGGAACTTCTGGGGACATCCTCTGTGTCTATATAATATGTTATCATAAGGAATTATATCGTTTGCTAATTAGGAAAGCCTAAGACCAGAAATAAACCCCATAAATCATTGTACATGGAGACTTTGGGATCAGATAATTTCTGTCTGTGTTGATTGTGGAAACAAAAAATCTTTTCTAAAAGCCTCAAACTTCTGTGTGTGACTCAGAGCTGAGATCTAACGTGAGAGAAGATTCCAGTGCGGGGAAGACGGGAAACCTTCATATAGACGGCCGGTGCGGATGGAGGCAGTGACCGACGCTGGCCAAATCTGTCTCTAGAGCCGCAGTAGAAGATGAAGATGTCGTCCTCATCATGAAGGAGTTATTTCACATGTCGCGTGTAATGAATATCTCCTGCAGTATTGCTAATGCCGATTCCAGTGTCGGTAAATGAGACGAGAATTAGCATTATGGAAGATGAGTCTGAGAAACATGTTCAGCTGCCGACTCCGAGAAAGAAACTGCTTGTTGTCTGTGGCCTAAATATATAGGTCTTACAACCCGGGCTGCGCCGCCTCGACTTACCTTACTTCGGCATCCTGGCAGGTCTCTGGACGAGGGGCGTGCCACTGGGTGTCCTCGCTTCTGGTTTCACGGTCGCTCTCTGGATCCGGTGACTCGTGTGCGCTCCGTCCTCTGCTTAGGCCGTGGCTGCGCATGTCTCTGGCCTCTTATTCTAAATGAATCTCTTGACCCGGAAGTCTTTCCTGACCTGCAGTAGCCACTAGTATATCAGGCTGCTTCCTGCTAGGGGAGGCGCCTGATTATCACTTTGCTTCCCTGCTAGGCCAGCTGGGTTCCTACATGGTCGCCCTTTGTACTCAGGTCCCTGCGTGTACCCGGCTTGCTTCCGAGTATGCGCTCTGCACTCTCTTATACCCTGCATGCTTCCGAGTATGCGCTCTGCACCCTCCTGTACCCAGCGTGCCCCTGTATTCACCCTGCTAGACACGGTCTCTCGTGCCTTCTTTGAGCTGGCCACCTGGTACCAGCAGTCGTGGTACTTCATCCCCCTGGGTCTACCCCTGACGCTCCCTGTATACGGGGTGGTACTCACTAGGTCATCTCACCCAGGGTGGGTTGATATCACGGCCCAGAGAGTCCACTCCAGGAGTTGTTACAATAGGTTTTATTAGTAGATATCAGGAAAGAAAACTAAACCCTGTAGAATAATAAATCTCCTCCTATGTTTCGCTTATTATCTCCAGTAATTGTATTATTACACAGGATTCTTATGATGTTACATCGGATCATCTTCTTCTCATTCAGGTCTCCACAATATCGGATCCTCTCAGTGAAGATCTTCTACAAAAGAGAATTTTCCTCATTTACCCATCAGGGATGGATATTGACAGACACAAGATGGCGGAGAGGATATTACACCTCACCCTAGAGATCCTCTTCCGTCTCACTGGAGAGGTGAGAGACTCTGATGACGTCACATTACATCATTCTTATCTATGGGAATAACAGATGGACAGAACTGGAGAGGTGAGGACTCTGGAAATGTCTGTAGTGAGATTTATTAATGTGTCTCTCCATAACCAGGATTACACAGTGGTGAAGAAGACCTCTAGTGATCGCTGTCAGGACCCTGTGTCTGAGGGATGGGGAAGACCCCTGAGCCCAATCACGGGGCCTCCACCTCACCCCCTGATCCATGAGGACATCAATGACCAGAAGATCCTAGAACTCATCTACAAGATGATGGAGCTGCTGACTGGAGAGGTGACACTGCTGGGAATGCTGGGACATTATACAGTAACATTATGAAGGGATTGGGGGGATGACGGTATCATTGTATGTGTCAGGTTCCTATAAGGTGTCAGGATGTTGCTGTCTATTTCTCCATGGAGGAGTGGGAGTATTTAGAAGGACACAAAGATCTGTACAAGAACGTCATAATGGAGGTTCCCCAGCCCCTCACATCACCAGGTAATAGACAGGACTAAATACACACGGCCTATAATTATCTGTATGTAGAGAATGAATTCAGTCCCTGTGTGTGTTTCCTCCAGATCTATCCAGTAAGAGGACAACACCAGAGAGATGTCCCCGTCCTCTTCTTCCACAGGACTGTAAACAAGAAGATCCCAGTGCTCCTCAGGATCATCAGGTAGATGGAGAGAAGGTGTCAGGAGATCTCCCCTATGATGTGTAGACGGCTGTGAAGGTCTTGTTCTCAGTCTTGTTTTATCCACCAGTATTATATGTTTTATACTTGTGTAATGAGAACGGTGGAGATGGCAGGATTAGAGCTGATCATAGATGGGACTTCTCCATCTGTCGGTGACTTTTACAATATTTGTTTCAGGGTGAAGATCTGACCCATATTAATACTACAGAGACATATGTGAGAGATGATGAGTGGTGTAAAGAGGAGATTCCCACGTATGACTACCCAGGTGAGTAGTAACCACTGAATGCAGAGAAGTCACAGATTCCTCTCAGTCACCGGCTGTGGCTGCTTTATCGGTGGTGTAGTCCGGCCGTATTACCATGATCACCATTTTGCCTCTAGACCACAACATTCTCCTCCACCCAAAACTGTTCAAATGACTTTGGGCATTGAAAGCCCTTTTCTATAGACCATACGACTTGGAGGATCCACCTACCCCCTGGGATTAGGAGACACTGACCTTTACCTGCCCAGTTCTGTAAACTACAGTCAAATGACAGCGTACGTAGAATGTGCTGACAGGTTAGAAACTCACTTGAAGAAAAATATTATGCTGAGCCTGTAAGAAAGCGGAGGGTAATGATGATGTTGGCTTCCTAGATCCCTGAAATCTTATCGGATGAATCTTCTCTCCCTTCTGTGCTGCTGAATGTCTCATGGTCCCTACAAGACCAGGTCCAGTCTTTCTGGCTAAACTTCCCTTTTATGATCGACAGCAGTAAATGTGCAGTGAGGCCAAGTGTGAATTTCTGTACAATAACAGAGTTTCCCTTTATCCTGACTTTTCAATTTGTGTTAAAACTACCATATTTTTCGGACTATAAGACACACTTTTTTCCTTCCAAAATATGGAGGAAAATGGGGGGTGCGTCTTATAGTCCGGATGTACCGGCTCTGGCTGTGGTGGGGAGGTGGGGGAATGGCATCGGCGGAGCAGCGGGTCACACGAGGCTGGAGCCGATGGCTGCGGCTAACTCCTGTTCTTGCTGCTAAAGAGAAATGAATATTCACTGCATTCCACTCCCATGGGCTTGGAGGGCAATGAATATTCATTTCTCTTTAATAATAGTATCTTGATATGATTAGCCTCCAACCCCGGTCCTGGTATGCATGGCCCCATCCTTATAATTGGCCCACACTCCCATCCCCATTCCTATCCTGGTATGCATGGCCCCTTCAGAAAACATTAAAAAACAAACCATTGAACTTACCTACCCCGCGCTCCCTTGCAGTGTCCTGCTCCAGTGCCAGCAACTGCTATATGCTTGTAAGCAGCGCATGGCAGGGACGTCATGTGCTGCTCACAAGCAGAGCACAGCTGCCAGGACTATGTACGCAAAGGGCATTGAGTATTCATTGCTCTTCAGTAGCGCGCAGTGTCAGCCACCGGCTTCCTGCTGCTACCGGCGGTCACGTGTGCCGCTACTTAAGAGAAATGAATATTTGTGAATACTCACTGTTCTCAGCGCTGCTTACAAGCATAAAGCAGTTGCTGGCACCGGAGCAGGACGCTGCAAGGGAGCGCCGGGTAGGTAAGTGTAATGGTTTGGTTTTTTTTCTGTTTTCTGTTGGGGCTATGCATACCAGGATAGGAATGTGGGTGGGGGCCACTTATAAGGATGGGCCCCTGCATACCAGGATGAAATGGGGCCCTGCATACCAGGACGAGATGGGGCCCTGCATACCAGGACGAGATGGGGCCCTGCATACCAGGACGAGATGGGGCCCTGCATACCAGGACGAGATGGGGGCCCTGAATACCAGGACGAGATGGGGTCCCTGAATACCAGGATAGGGATGGGACCATGCATACCAGGATAGGGATGGGACCATCCATACTAGGATGAGATGGGGACCCTGCATACAAGGGTATGGATGGGGCCATGCATACCAGGATAAGGATGATGTGGCCATGCATACCAAGATAGGGATGAGGGGGCCATGCATACCAGGATGAGGTGGCCATGCATACCAGTTTAAGGATGAGGTGGCCATGCATACCAGGATAGGGATGAGGAGACCATGTGTATCAGAATGGGGAGGAGGGGGCCATGCATACCAGGGTAGGGATGAGGGGGCCATGCATACCAGGATGGGGATGAGGTCATGGATACCAGGGTAGGGATGAGGGGGCCATGCATACTAGGATAGGGATGAGGGGGCCATGTGTATCAGAATGGGGATGAGGGGGCCATGTAAACCAGGATAGGGGATAATAAGTACAGAATTGACCACATTTTTTGGTTCAATTTTTTTTGCCTAATTTCCTCTAAAACCTAGGTGCGTCTTATGGTCCAAAAAATACAGTAATTTCAAGGAGAATTGTGATAAACTACAGGACAAACATTACACCTGTGCCATGATATATTTCTAAGCTGTGCGTGACTGATGGCTGTAATATACATTTATCCACACCTGTAGGAGATGTGTTGGCTCCAGCCCTGGTTTCATAGATTTACTAAACGTCATGAATTCCATTATCTTTTCCAGCCTAAGGATTTCAGATTACTGCACAATCTCTCCTGAAATGGGGGCGCTAATACTTTCTCTACTTTTCCGGTCAGGACTCATAGTGGCTCCAATGGTCCACCATAAATGAGTGCAGCCACATACCAACATATAAAAAAAGAAAAGAAGCCAGCACTGCTTAAGGTTGGAACGCATAACATAAAGTGCATATGCACATAATATCTAACTGTATTCAAAATGAGATGTTTGGCAAAAAAAATTGATCAATTCAATTGAGCCACTCCGCCCCGCCAAGGCAATCTCATGTGGGGGGTCCTACTCTACGTTTTTAATAAACACTGTGCCATTACAGCCTCCTAGATACATTAAAAGCAAGACCACTTTAAGTGCAATCCGTACCTGAGCATTTCTGGATCGCTCCCATGAAGCCAGAAAAAGCAAGTGCAGATGAAGGCCAATCAGGTCTGAATGCAGACATATCAGGTTTAGCCTCCACACATTGCCCGACCAGCAAACATAGATGAAGGGCAATGCAGGTTCAGACACAGGTGCACAATTAAATAAAGCTTGGGGCAGGGCGGGGCTGCTGTGTGTGTGCACAGCAGCCTAGATCCATCACAGTGAACACAGAAAAAATGGCGAACATAACCCAGCGCGCACGGCAAAAGTGGTGGTCAGCCACATACCAACATATAAAAAAAGAAAAGAAGCCAGCGCTGCTTAAGGTTAGAACGCATAACATAAAGTGCATATGCACATAATATCTAACTGTATTCAAAATGAGATATTTGGCAAAAAAATTGATCAATTCAATTGAGCCACCCCGCCACGCCAAGGCAATCTCATGTGGGGGGTCCTACTCTACGTTTTTAATAAACACTGTGCCATTATGGCCTCCTAGATACATTAAAAGCAAGACCACTTTAAGTGCAATCCGTACCTGAGCATTTCTGGATCGCTCCCATGAAGCCAGAAAAAGCAAGTGCAGATGAAGGCCAACCAGGTCTGAATGCAGACATATCAGGTTTACCCTCCACACATTGCCCGACCAGCAAACATAGATGAAGGGCAATGCAGGTTCAGACACAGGTGCACAATTAAATAAAGCTTGGGGCAGGGCGGGGCTGCTGTGTGTGTGCACAGCAGCCTAGATCCATCACAGTGAACACAGAAAAAATGGCGAACATACCCCAGCGCGCACGGCAAAAGTGGTGGTCAGCCACATACCAACATATAAAAAAAGAAAAGAAGCCAGCGCTGCTTAAGGTTAGAACGCATAACATAAAGTGCATATGCACATAATATCTAACTGTATTCAAAATGAGATATTTGGCAAAAAAATTGATCAATTCAATTGAGCCACCCCGCCACGCCAAGGCAATCTCATGTGGGGGGTCCTACTCTACGTTTTTAATAAACACTGTGCCATTACGGCCTCCTAGATACATTAAAAGCAAGACCACTTTAAGTGCAATCCGTACCTGAGCATTTCTGGATCGCTCCCATGAAGCCAGAAAAAGCAAGTGCAGATGAAGGCCAACCAGGTCTGAATGCAGACATATCAGGTTTAGCCTCCACACATTGCCCGACCAGCAAACATAGATGAAGGGCAATGCAGGTTCAGACACAGGTGCACAATTAAATAAAGCTTGGGGCAGGGCGGGGCTGCTGTGTGTGTGCACAGCAGCCTAGATCCATCACAGTGAACACAGAAAAAATGGCGAACATAACCCAGCGCGCACTGCAAAAGTGGTGGTCAGCCACATACCAACATATAAAAAAAGAAAAGAAGCCAGCGCTGCTTAAGGTTAGAACGCATAACATAAAGTGCATATGCACATAATATCTAACTGTATTCAAAATGAGATATTTGGCAAAAAAATTGATCAATTCAATTGAGCCACCCCGCCACGCCAAGGCAATCTCATGTGGGGGGTCCTACTCTACATTTTTAATAAACACTGTGCCATTACGGCCTCCTAGATACATTAAAAGCAAGACCACTTTAAGTGCAATCCGTACCTGAGCATTTCTGGATCGCTCCCATGAAGCCAGAAAAAGCAAGTGCAGATGAAGGCCAACCAGGTCTGAATGCAGACATATCAGGTTTACCCTCCACACATTGCCCGACCAGCAAACATAGATGAAGGGCAATGCAGGTTCAGACACAGGTGCACAATTAAATAAGGCTTGGGGCAGGGCGGGGCTGCTGTGTGTGTGCACAGCAGCCTAGATCCATCACAGTCAACACAGAAAAAATGGCGAACATACCCCAGCGCGCACGGCAAAAGTGGTGGTCAGCCATATACCAACATATAAAAAAAGAAAAGAAGCCAGCGCTGCTTAAGCTTAGAACGCATAACATAAAGTGCATATGCACATAATATCTAACTGTATTCAAAATGAGATATTTGGCAAAAAAATTGATCAATTCAATTGAGCCACCCCGCCACGCCAAGGCAATCTCATGTGGGGGGTCCTACTCTACATTTTTAATAAACACTGTGCCATTACGGCCTCCTAGATACATTAAAAGCAAGACCACTTTAAGTGCAATCCGTACCTGAGCATTTCTGTATTCAAATATCTCATTTTGAATACAGTTAGATATTATGTGCATATGCACTTTATGTTATGCGTTCTAACCTTAAGCAGCGCTGGCTTCTTTTCTTTTTTTATAAATGAGGGCAGCTCCAGTTTAGTGTTCTCCCCTCGTACATACGTTGTTGTTGGGGATGTAACATATTTTTTTATTCTGTCTTTTTTTTTTAACCTGTTCATTCTGTATGATAGTTTGATTGTGGTGGGATCGGCCTTCCTGCCTAATGTGAGTCTGTAACTCCCTGATAGTCTTCAAAAAATCTCTCCATTGCCTCTTCCAAATGCATAAGATCTAAATTTAAAGTGCCCCTGTCAGCAGAATTGTGCTCAGTAACCTAAAGACACTGTCAGGTCAGCGCCGTTATACTGATTACATTGATACCTGGTGATGAAATCCGTCTTGTGGTTGTTGTTTAATCTTTATTTGTAGTTTTCAGTTAATGAGATTCTCGTGCTCTGGGGCGGGGCTGTGGGCGGGGCTTTATGTGGTCTGATTACATATTCATCTGTATTGGCTTATGACAGGTCGCTGATCCCTCACTGACCTGCCCCCATTATTACATAATGCATATAATAGCATTGATATTATTGTTGATACTGCCTATAATATTGTGGCTGTTGTGAGGCTTAGAAAAAAAATTACATCCAGCAAAATGTCACCGGTGATGGCGGCGCCTGCGTAGTAGCGTCTATAAGTAAGAGATACAGGCTACTGGACAGGGGCCACTGGTGACATTTTACTGGATGTAATTTTTTTTCTAAGCCTCACAACAGCCACAATATTATAGGCATTATCACCAATAATATCCACACTATTAAATGTATTATGTAATAATGGGGGGCAGGTCAGTGAGGGATCAGCGACCTGTCATAAGCCAATACAGATGAATATGTAATCAGCACACCTCATAAAGCCCCGCCCACAGCCCCACCCACAGCCCCACCCCAGAGCACGAGAATCTCATTAACGGAAAGCTACAAATAAAGATTTCATCACCAGGTATCAAAGTAAGACACCTATCCATAACTAATCCTATAGTTATATGATAAATAAAGATGCAGCCAGAATAAAGTCTTTTATTAGAAATAAAACAAAACACAGGGCAAGTGGGAAGAGCCGGGCAAAGCACCAGAATTGGCGCATCTAATAGATGTGCCTTTTCTAGGCAGCTGTGGGCTGCTATTTTTAGGCTGGGGGGTCAATATCCATGGCCCTTTACAAGCCTGAGAATACCAGCCCCCAACTGTCAGCTTTAGCAAGGCTGGTTGTCAGAAATGGGGGGGACTCCATGCCATGTTTTTAAATTATTTCTTTATATAATTAAAAAAACAGTGTAAGGACCCCTCTATTCTTGATAACCAGCCTTGCTGAAGCTGACAGATGAGGGTTGCAGCCCTCACTTGTGAGTTTTGCCAGACTGGTTATAGAAAATACAGGGGAACCCACACCGTTTTTTTCATTCATTTTTTTAGTTATAACGCAGGCAGTGGGTGAGGAATACTCCAATCATCTGCTCCTGCTGTCACTGTTCTTGGCAGCAGCAGGTGTAGGCTGATGGGAGTAATAGTCCCAAACGCCCGCACCTACTATCATCATTCTCACGTTAATATAACTCTCATCATTCTCTCTGCCGGCAGAGCAGGGGAGAATGATGCTGACATAGTTGTCACGCGTGTGCCACGAGTATTACACACATGGACATCTCCGGTACCGGAAATATCAGGACGTGTGAAACCGGCCTTATACACAGTTCTCTTTTAATGACCAATATTTCTTTTTGAAACTCATCTGACAGAAAATATTGGAGCTTACGATAGTATAGATTGTGAAGTCTCAGAGACCCATACTCTAATTACCCCAGAGAGGTTTCACCACTAGCTGCTCATTTATTACTGATGGAGACTGTGGAGTTTGATCATTTCAGTAGTTCCTAATCAGGCCCCATTATTAATATCTGACGTGTGTCACTTTATGTGGTGGTAAGTTTGGAATTCTTCACAAAGGATAATAGAAAACAAATGGATCTTACAAATTATTTTCCAGCTTCGCACTATACCCTACATACGGTTGTACACTACTGTCTGGGCACATGGCAGTGTTCAGAAGGGAAGGAGCGCCATTTAGCTATTTGAATGCAGATCTAGCTGGAATAGTTTGCAGACACAATGTATTGGGAGCACTGTTCGTGGTCAACTGGCAGCTCAAAAGATGTCCACCGAGAGCATGCTTGGCTCTATCTTCTCTGCTTTCCATATCCCAAGGATTGCCTTGCTCATCGCCCTTTAACAACCTCACATGGAATCTGGACTTACACAGGGACCCCTAGGCTTGGACCATGGTGTTACCTGCTATTCTGTGGTGTTAGATGGCGAGAAGCATAGTCAGGTAGCTGGGTCAGAACCAGAAGGACACAATACAGAATCAGAAGACACAAGAGTAGTCAGTAAAGGGGCCACGGTCACAGCAGGAAACAAATACACAAGCCGCAAGCTGAGCACAGAGGACTGAACCAGAGGAGAACAGCGCTGTATCTGGCAGATTCCGGCCATGTGCTTTGCGCTTTAGTAGGGTGTGCTACTTTCCAATTGGCTGAAGTAGGGAGCAGATTACTCCAGCTGGACAGCAGGAACAGATCCCAGATGAGATTGGACACACCATATGCAGAAGCCCAAATATAACTAAATGCCAGAAAACCAGAATAGTCGAAATCCCCATAAAGTGATTCCATTTTATAAATTAATTCACTGAGGGTTATAATCCTTAGGAGGAGTGAATATTTTGACTCCACAGCCACTTTCTGGAAATTAACACGCAGTGGATGTTGGAGAGTGAAAATTACACATTTGCCATTTTATTACCCAGCACATAGTGCCCAGATTGTGCTCCAGGAGACACACACCAAAAATTAAGTGGATTCTTCTCACTATAATATTGCTAAATACAGGGATCCTAAATGTTGTTTGCGCACACTGCAAGACTCCGAAGTGAGAGCGGATTTTGCTTTATTGGTTTATGGAAACCTTGTTGCTTTTCAGCAGCCTTTGAGCCACTAATAGTGTGGGAACCTCTGTTCTTCCATTGACAGATGATGGCCCTGAGTGGGGACTTGTTTTTGTGAGATGAGAATTGGTATTATTTTCGCCTACATAACATTGATTGGTTTCTTTATATTTGATATTTGGGAGGCAGAATGAACAAACAGTTGAACACCGCACACTACTGGTTCATCCAACAAGGTTTTCTATTAGACTGTGAACTGTCATTGACTTGGTAAATAATTAAAGCCTTTACATAGCTTGCCATTTTTATGGACAGTTTAAGTAGAAGTGTTCAAAAATATAAAACTCAAGGATATTTTATTAAAAAATAATTGTTTTATCTTAGCAGATGACTGTACCAGGAGATCAGAGGGACAGCTGACATCTTCAATTTTTAAATCTGATGATCTTGAGATCCTACAAGATACAACTAAAGTGAATGCTATTACTCCAGATATACCATCATCCATTCAAAGCAAAGATCTGTCATCTGATCCTATGAAACACGTCCCATCTTCTGATTCATTACCGATTACTAAGGAAAATCAAAGTCACAAAAGAGGCATTAAAAAACAAACTGCTCCAAAAGCAAAGAAGTCATTTTCATGTTCAGAATGTGGGAAATGTTTTACATGGAAATCACATTTTATTACTCACCAGAGAACTCACACAGGGGAGAAGCCTTTTTCCTGTTCAGAATGTGGGAAATGTTTTAATCAGAAATCGGTTCTTGATAGACACCAGAGAACTCACACAGGGGAGATGCCCTTTTCCTTTTCCTGTTCAGAATGTGGGAAATGTTTTGAACACAAATCAAATTTTGTTATCCACCAGAGAACTCACACAGGGGAGAAGCCTTTTTCCTGTTCAGAATGTGGGAAATGTTTTAACAATAAATCCGATTGTGTTAATCACCAGAGAATCCACACAGGGGAGAAGCCTTTTTCATGTTCAGAATGTGGGAAATGTTTTGCACGTAAATCACAATTTGTTACACACCAGAGAACTCACACAGGGGAGAAGCCTTTTTCATGTTTAGAATGTGGGAAATGTTTTGCACGTAAATCACAATTTGTTACACACCAGAGAACTCACACAGGGGAGAAGCCTTTTTCATGTTCAGAATGTGGGAAATGTTTTAGGAATAAATCAGATTGTGCTATGCACCAGAGAACTCACACAGGGGAGAAGCCTTTTTCATGTTCAGAATGTGGGAAATGTTTTGCACATAAATCACATTTTGTTACCCATCAAAGAATTCACACAGGGGAGAAACCCTTTTCTTGTTCAGAATGTGGGAAATATTTTGCACAGAAAGCACATTTTTTTGCCCACCAGAGAATTCACACAGGAGAGAAGCCTTTTTCCTGTTCAGAATGTGGGAAATGTTTTAACAGTAAATCAGATTGTGTTAAGCACCAGAGAATCCACACAGGGGAGAAGCCTTTTTCCTGTTCAGAATGTGGGAAATGTTTTAACAATAAATCAAGTTGTGTTAGGCACCAGAGAATCCACACAGCAGAAAAGCCATATTCATGTTCAGAATGTGGGAAATGTTTTAAATGGAAAATAAGTCTTGATAGCCATCAAAGAACCCACACAGGAGAGAAGCCTTTTTCCTGTTAATGTGGGAAATGTTTTAACCAGAAAGCGCTTCTTGTTAGACATCAGAGCAGTCACACAGAGGAGAAGCCAGTTTCATTTTCTTAATGTGGGAAATATTTTACCTGGAAATCAACTGTTAATAAACATCAGAGATGTCACATAGGGGAGAAGCCTTTTTTATGTTCATAATGTTGGAATAGTTTTAACCAAAATTGCACCTCCTCAAATGGGTTGTCTCTTGTCATTCCTCATGTTTGCTTACAAAATAATAAAAAGTAAACTTTATTAATTCCAAATGTAAAACTATACCCATAATTCGCCCCCTGAAGGTTAGTTGGAAAGTGACTAATAGAAAAAACATGTACCCCACATCTCAGTATATAGGGTGAGGTGACGTATACACACTCACTCTCCAAGCCTCTCATTTCTACAGGTTTCATCGTCCTCACCAAAGACGACTCATCAAGAGACTATTTAATATTGACCTATATTCAAACGAGACTAAACAAAAAAAAAAAACTAAAATCATGTATCATGTTATCTGAAACAGAAAACTAGCCACATATTGGCAGATTCCAAACTTCAAACTATATACTTCGGAAGTTTATAAGCCACTCCAGTGTCAGGAATAGATAGTATGAATTTGAATTTACCAAATGGCTGCAATGAAACAAAGAGTGAAAAATGTAAAGGGGTCTGAATACTTTCCATACCCGCTGTATCAGTAAAAATAACTCCTCTTTATTAGGTTAAGTATAAAAGAATTGCTCCATTTTCCGATACCCGTCGCGTCTCCATTTTTCATGATCTCGGGTTGGGTGAAAGTCTATTTTTTGTGTGCCGAGCTGACGATTTTAATGGAGACCATTTTGGTGCAGATACGATCTTTTGGCCATCCTTTATTGCATTTTAATGCAATGTTGCGGTGACCAAGAAAAGTGATTCTGGTGTTTTGACCTTTTTTCTCGTTACGCCATTTGGCGATTGGGTTAATTCTTTTTTATACTGATAGATCGGGCGATTCTGAACGCGGCTATAACAAATATGTGTATGTTTGATTTTTTTATTGTTTTATTTTGAAAAGGGGGTGATTTGAACTTTTATATTGTTTTTTATATTTTTTAAACATTTTATTTTTACTTTTGGCATTATGAAGACATACAGCATTGTATCTTAAATAACCAGACAACTATTTTTTAGCAAATGAAGAATAATGGAATGTTACTTGTATTGTGGCTTTAAATTTATGTTTTGATTTCTAGTTGGTCAAGAAAACAGACTTTTGTTTGTGTAAGCCGGTAATATTGACTTTTATTGTGCGCTTATCCTTTATCACTAGTGATGTTTGCTGATATGCTAATTATACATTGTGTTATGGTGCCAGTTTGTTGACTTCTAAAACAGAGCGGGAAAAGCTATGCAAATAGTTTAAATAATCAAGTAATGCTATAATAATCTCATCTCCATTCTTACCCTTTGTGTAAATACTGAATGAGGGACACTTGTTAAGTCTAAAAATGGGTTACATGCCTCTGTATAAAGAGACTGAGAGAGAAACAGCCAGAGAGATTCTGCCAAGACATCTATACATCCAAAGGACAAGAGACAGGACAGCAGCCACAACATCATCACAAGGGACACGGATCTATCATTCTACAGGAAACAACCTAGGGGTTTTCAGCCTCGGTTGGAAGAATACAGATCTGCTCCATTGACCATCACTGAACCATGGATACGTTTGCAGAAGCCAAATTGTGATCTTTGGATCAACTGGCCTTGTACCTTGTATGGACTCAATGGACTGTCATCTTCCTATGCTTGTCATACCTCCTCTATGTGTGCGGTGGAGTATTCGACCCTGGAAGATGAAGCCAGGTTGTGATCCTCGGATCAACTGGTCTTGTATGGACTGTCATCTTCCTACACTTGTCGTTACCTCCTCTCTGTGTGTGTGCCACAGCTGGGATAGCGACCCTGGAAGATCTGAAGTCACAGAAGCTATTATCCCGGCGGGTCAGCGGAAGGCTGAGACTCTGTAATGTGCGCCATCTTGTGTACTGTGCTGGGACTGTTCTATGTGTTATCTGCCTGTTCTGTAGTACAATAAAGCATTGCCCACACTGTTTTACCCTCACCCTGTGTTGTCTGAGTAGCGTTTTGCCCATGTTAAAAGGAGAGGTGGAGTTCGGCAGGATGATCCTTGGTTTGTGGTTTTGGCTAGTGGGCGGCGCTCATAGCATTCCGGCAGTGACAAGCATAGAGGTCTGCTGGAGATCACTGGTTATCATGCCAACCCATAGGTGACCTATGATCATGTGATGGGGTCACCGATGGGCAGGATTTCCGGTGCTTGCTGGAAGTGCACATTAAATGCCGCTGTCAGAGGCTGTTAGGGGAAAATGGCAGCTGTTCAAAACAGCTGACATGTGCCGGAAAAGATGTGATCTCACCACCGGAGCCCACACCAAAGGGAGGAAGTACATTTACACCCGATGTCAGAAAGGGGTTAAAGGGGATTGTTTTTACAGAGCCAGAAGTGGTAATTAATCATGTATACATACAAATAATTACAGAAATACACAGCTTCTAATGGTAAATAGTATAGAGTTACCACAAGAAAATATAATTTGTGTAAACCATGTGTAGATATAAAAATTCAGGCAAATGTCAAATGTAGCGCCATCTAGTGGCCATGTGCAAAAGTGCCATCATAGAGTAACGTATCCTAAGAGAGCGTCACTATCAAGGTGGGGATGAGATAAGTGCACCGTATTTACTGAGTGTAAGATAAATCCATACATAGATATATGTAACCGGATTGTAGATCTATCACTGGATATCAGTGTATAAGGGGAATAGATCCTGTGCACTTATAGATGAATAGCTTATATAATGAGAGGACACAGAGCAAAGGGTATAAATAGTGAGAGAATACAGAGCTGACAGCGCATTACATCCCTGGGATACAGAGAGGAGATATAAAGTGCAGCCAGTGCTATATGGGATATCCCAGGAATACAGCACAGCCCATATAGTGTAAAGGAGGAACCATCCTAACAAGAGATGGCGATTACAGATCCTACAGACGACATCCCGGGAGTGTACAGAGAAAGATGGCAGATTCACCACTGTTCCCTCTTACGGGCGTTTCGCCACGTCAGCTTCCTCAGAGGGTACGGATAAGTGTTTCCAACACACCAAGGTCCTGCACTAATCCAGGCAAGGGGAGTAACTCTGGGGTAAAGTGGGAGTGTTCCTAAAGGAATTGGGGCTGTTCCCCGATCACATCTTCCCCAGTGAAGCAGGAGGTTCAGGATGAAAACCTGTTGGTAAGACCAAGATGGATAATGCTGCATAGTGCCACCTGGTAGCGATCAGTCAGGTAAAGTGATAGTGAGGGGGGTCCGGAAACAAAACAATGCAGGTGAAAAGAGCCAAATGTGACCCCACCAAGTGACCAGTGAGAGTGCAACTGTGCAACGGGTAAGAAAAGAGAATAAACAGTGATATGGTAAAGATATAAAGAGAAAAGCAGCTTTATAACAGTGATGATAATAAAATCTATGGGAAGTGTTTGTGGTGAAGTGTATACACTCCTAGAAATGTTTCCTCTACAATATAGAGATATAAATGATCAGTATTAGGACGTGTAACAAAGAGGAATCTGTTATTATATAGAGAGAATGTAATGAGCAATAAATGACGGGAATAATCGGGAATGACATTGTTATTAATAATATAATGAGATCCCAGCACCTGACACTTCCCGGGATATATGGGCTTATATTAGAATCCCAATTACCAACTGGAAAGATAAAAACAAAGGGAAAAGGGCGGAACAAAAAACAAGCCCCAAACACCTCATAACCCACAATGTAAGGGCAGAAAAATACCGGAAATATAAGTTTCTATTCACACTGCAATATTAGTCACCTGTGATCTGTGTCTCTCCCAGAAGAGAAGTCATCACAGCGTCATTCCCCGTAATAACCGTATAGAGGAGGAAATGATCGCGGAGAGAGCGTCCATTGTTAGAATAGTGGGGAGACACAGGTGGGGTCCAATGTTCCTGACTGTCCGGATGTCTAGAGGATCGTCACCATCGGAGAGTAAAGTGCAGATCGGCGATCTTGTGACCGGTGTATTATGGGGAAATAAAAAACAAATAAGACACATTGAGATCAGAGAAAACTGTTCTATGTAATAAAGAGTGTAGAGAACGAATTCCACCAAACCCCCTATAGGAAAGGGGAGAAGCGGAGAACTTCATCTACACCATTGGGATGTCAGGGATTTAATTGCCGGATCCATTTAGTTTCTATTTGTGACCAGTAGTGATGGGCGTATCCCCGATGATCAGGATCGGTGGGTTCACCCGAGTTTTTTTGTAAACTTTGAGCTTGGGGCCGGAGATGACGAGAACTTGCATCCGAACCCCGAGCTTGGACTTTACAGATATGGGATGGGGCGGGGGGGCTGTAACACAAAGCATAAAATTAATAATAAACATTATAATTATAGTTACTGGTCCAGTGACGCGTCCTCCCGTCTCGCTGTCTCCCAGCCGCATCTACTTCCGGGGCCGCTCATTAACTTCCGGGTTATTCACTCCACTGCTCGGCAATTTTCAGCCGGCGTCGGCAGTGTTCATGCGGTTACATCAGGGTTCACCCCAGGTCATGGCCCGACCCATGAACCGGGATGAACCCTGACATCACCACACGAACACTGCAGGAAAAAGCCAAAGACTGCCGAGAGCAGTGAATACCGCCGGAAGATAATGCGCGGCCCCGGAAGCAAATGTGGCCGGGAGTCAGCGGGATGGGAGGACACGTCGCTGGACAGGTAAGTAAAATATTTATTATTAATTTTATGCTATTACAGGCTTTGGACCTGAACTGTAACACGGGTTTCCCATGGAAATCCATGTTCAGGACCTTATGACCGAGCACTGTGTGTTTGGTACAGGGTCGAAACTTTACAGTTTGGGTTCGCCCATCCCAAGTGACCAGATCTTTTCCCAGTCGCCCCCTATTGGTAACCAGGACCCTATCGGTGCCAGAGACACGGAGTAAGCTGGAATCACAAGTATGTTTCTTTATAGTCAACTCCTCTAAATCAGAAGCCATGAACATAACCCTGACCTGACACAACTAATTTCTAACTTTCCCTGTAAGTGGCAGAAAGACGCAATTAACCCCTTCATGCTGCGGCCCATTTTTGTTTTTTGCTTCTATTTTTTCCTTCCCTTCTTCCCAGAGCCATAACTCTATCTCTCTGGCCACATAGACATATGAGGACTTGATGTTTGTGGGGCGAGTTGTACTTTTCAATGACTCCCTTAATTTTACCACATATTGTACTCAAAAACAAGGAAAAAATTCCAAGTGCGGTGAAATTGTGAAAAAAACAATTCTGACATTGTTTTTTGTGAACTGTTTTTACAGTGTACATTTTGTGGTAAAACTGACCATGCAATATGAATCATAGAATCATAGAATCGTAGAGTTGGAAGGGACCTCCTGGGCTATCTGGTCCAACCCCCTGCTCAAAGCAGGATTCACTAAATCATCCCAGTCAGATGTCTGTCCAGCCTCTGTTTGAAGACTTCCATTGAAGGAGAACTCACCACTTCTCGTGGCAGCTTGTTCCACTCATTGATCACTCTAACTGTCAAAAAGTTTTTTCTAATATCTAATCTGTGTCTCCTCCCATTCAGTTTCATCCCATTGCTTCTAGTCTTTCCTTGTGCAAATGAGAATAAAGTTGATCCTTCTACAATGTGACAGCCCTTTAGATATTTGTAGACAGCTATTAAGTCTCCTCTCAGACTTCTCTTTTGCAAACTAAACATTCCCAAATCCTGCAACCTTTCCTCATAAGACAGGGTTTGCAGACCGGTCACCATTCTGGTCGCTCTATTCTGAACTTGCTCCAGTTTGTTGATGTCTTTTTTAAAATGTGGTGCCCAAAACTGGACACAATATTCCAGATGAGGTCTGACCAAAGAGGAGTAGAGGGAAATAATGACTTCACGTGATCTAGACTGTATGCATCTGTTAATACATCCTAGAATTGCATTTGCCTTTTTTGCTGCTGCATCACACTGTTGACTCATATTCAGTCTGTGATCTATTAGTATACCCAAGTCTTTTTCACATGTGCTGTTGCTTAGGCCTATTCCTCCCATTCTGTATATGCTTTCTACATTTTTATTGCCCAGATGTAGTACTTTGCATTTTTCCCTGATAAAAACCATTCTGTTAGTTGCTGCCCACTTCTCCAGTTTATTTATATCTTTTTGAATCCTCTCTCTCTCTTCTCTAGTATTAGCTATCCCTCCTAGCTTTGTGTCATCAGCAAATTTAATTAGTTTACCCTCAATTCCTTCATCTAAATCGTTGATAAAGATGTTGAACAATACAGGGCCCAGGACAGAGTCCTGTGGTACCCCACTTGAGACATTCTTCCAACTGGATGTGCAGCCATTTACGACCACTCTTTGGATCCAATCACTAAGCCAGTTATAAATCCACCTAACAGTTGCCTTGTCCATTCCATACCAAGTCATTTTTTTCAATAAGGATTGTGTGAGATACTTTGTCAAATGTTTTGCTGAAGTCAAGATATACTATATCTACAGCATTTCCCTGATCCACCCAATCAGTGATTCTGTCATAGAAGGAAATTAAGTTAGTCTGACATGACTTATTAGTTACAAACCCATGCTGACTCTGTTTAATCACTTCATTCTTATCCAGGTATTGACATACATGTTGTTTAATAATTTGTTCAAAGATCTTTCCTGGTATAGACGTCAGACTCACCAGCCTATAGTTGCCTGGGTCCACCTTCTTCCCTTTTTGAAGATAGGAACATTTGCTCTTCTCCAGTCTTCTGGGACTTCTCCTGTACTCCAAGAATTTTCAAATATTATGGAGAGGGGTTCAAAAATTTCTTCTGCTATCTCCTTCAGTACTCTGTGGTGTAGTTCATCTGGACCTGGAGACTTGAATTCATTTAGGCTAGCTGTTTCCTCACTATCTTCCTGTTTATAGATATCCTGGATTCCTCTATTCCCTTAATAGGACAGTGAAAAACAGTTGATGTTACATTTCCTTTCTGAGAGAAAACAGATGCAAAATAGGAATTTAAAAGTTCGGCCTTCTCAACATCCTTTCTTACCATTTCATCATTTTCATCCGGTAAAAATCCTATAGCATCTTTGACTTTTCTTTTACTTTTGAGATATCCCCAAAGTCCTTTATTATTGCTTTTGACATCTCTTGCAAGCCTCAATTCATTGTCAGCTTTAGATAATCTGATTTGTGCCCTGCAAGTTCTGCAGACAGCATTATATCCTTCTTTAGATATGCCTCCCTCTTTCCATTTTATAAACATTTCATTCTTCCTTTATAGCATGTGCTTAAGTTCTGTGTTCATCCATCCTGGCTTCCTTAAATGCTTCCTATTCTTCCCTCTTTTCGGAATTGTTAACAATTGTGCTTTGAGAATTTCATTTTTCAAGATTTCCCATCCTTCCTGGACAGTTTTGTCCTTAAGGATATCCAGCCAATGGATCCCTCCAATTCTCTTTCTGAATCCCTTAAAATCTGCCTTTCTGAAATCTAACCTTGACATCTGAGTCTTCACAGGTCTTCCTCCTCTAGTTATCCAAAATTCTAAAATAGCATGGTCGCTACCTCCTAGGGTCCCAGCCACTTTTACCTCCTCAACCATTTCCTCCCTGTTTATAAGGATTAGATCCAAGGTAGCAGTTCCCCTTGTTTTCTCCCCTACCTTTTGGAAGATAAAGTTGTCAGCAAGAGAGGATAAGAATTTCCTTGACCTGTTAGTTTTGCCTGCGAGAGATTTCCAACAAATGTCTGGATAGTTGAAATCTCCCATGAAAACTATGTCATATTTTTGGAGAACTTGGCCATTTGATGCATAAAGAGGTCATCCATATCTTCAGCTTGCACAGGCGGCCTGTAGTAAATGCCTACAATGGTGTCCTTTCCACTGTTCTGTCCTTGTATTCTTACCCAAACAGTAAGTAAGTCCTTGTATTCTTACTCTCAACAGAGAATCCCCCATGACCACCACTCTCCGTTTCTTCTTCACAACATTTTTCTTTCTCCATCCAGGAGGACTATGAAGGCGTACAAGGTTGCTGTTTGTGGGCAAAGTCTTATCCTGATGTATTTCATCATCGTTCTCCTGCGTGAGAGCCTGGTACTGGCTCCTGAGCAGTATGGGTGCTGACTGCCTCCCGATCCTCCTGCTTCTCTGGGTCACATGTCTCCATTCCTCTGTTTCTTCAGGTGCACTTTGAACTTCTTCTCTTTCTGTAACATGAAGAGATAATTCTGCTCTGTCCAAGAACTATTCATCTTCCTTAATGATCTTCATTGTAGCTATCCTCTCCTCGAGATTTTGCAACTTTTCCTCCAACAGGGACACAAGCTTGCATTTGTGGCATGTGAAGTTTGGGTTTTCTACTGGTAAGTCTGTGAACATGTAGCAAGAAATGCAGCTCACCAAATGGCTCCTGGCCTCTTCCATATTGTTATTGTTAAAGAGATTTCAAAGCGATGAAAAATGAGCCAAAATTTACCGATTTCCTCTTTTCAGCTGCAACGGGCAAAATCCAGTGATCGTTGAGCTCGCGGAGACTCTTCACTTATGCTAAAATTTTGCCCGCTTTGTTTCCTTGACAGTAATATTTGGCTTTACTTTTCTGTAGTGTTAAGGGGAGAATATATGGCACATGAATATATACAAGAATCAAAACTGTACCACTATATAGTGGCTTTGCTGAATAATAGGACCATGTTGCTTTAAGATACTTCTGATTTTCTGCTGAATTATTTCTGTGCATGACCCACCTAGGCTTCATGTAAAACCGCAATACTGGGTGGATCGGGCTAAAGAACAATACTTATGTACACGGTGATTATGTAGCATATGAGAACAGTAAACAGTAACTCAGAAACGCACATAGTGATATGTAGCGACATGGGAACAAAGTAAATAGTAACTTGGAAATGCACTGTTGATGTAACACAATGAGATAGCATAATTTCTGTTATAAAAGCTGCGCACTCTGAATTAAAGACAGAGAAGAATCATACTGACACGATACATCTTGTCTTGTGTATTCTTTTCTACGTGCACGTACAATCTCTACCAAAGATCCAATTTGGCCACAGACAATTAAGACGGGCCACACCCTAGTGCGGCAGAATCAACAGTTGGCGCTCAAACAGTGGGGCTCAGGACGATACCAGATGATCACAGCCGCAACAAAATCTCTCCTCAGGGCGGACGTCTTTCCAGCGGGACGAGGCTGCAGCTCGAGACCTGGTGAGAAAATATATCATCTTACCTACCCTTCTGTATTCACATCCGGCTGGGAGGAGATAGCTGGCTGTCTTCTCTGAACCCTTAACTGACCACGTTTGAAAGTCCTGAGCCTACGGACCCGGTCAGGTATATAATTCCTTAATTGTCTGTGTGTATTGTCCGGTCTAACCAATTCAGAGGGTGTATCTAGAATCCATCTAGTATCTGTTAAAAACTATTTCATACTGCACTAGCGCTACTAGAAACAAAACAGAGCAGAGTACAAAGGGGGTGTTCACACTGGGTTATCACCCTGGTTCCGATCTTAGAAGGTCGAAGAAGTTAAGGAAAGAGGTGATTACTAAATTTTCCCCCCTCTGCTGAAATATCAACCACCTATCTAGAGGTGATTACCACTATTTACTATACCTAAAGTGACAAAAAGCCCAGCCCTAGTTGCCTTGGTAACAAAAGAACAGTGAAAGGGATAAGGAATACATTCATAATAGTTTTTTTCTAATGTTTGAAGTATTGATGCATTGTTGTGACACGCCTGTCCGCAGCTCTCATATTGAATATACTGCCATACTGGTTAGACTGCTATTTCAGCTGCATTTCCTGAATCCAAAGTGTTTAACAATCCCGCTACATTATCTGTATTCAGTCCGGAGGATATAAAATATAGAGTGTAATAAGTTGTTTTATAGTATACACACAGTAACCCTTCAAGCATATTTATAATTACGGTAATCTAAAAGTTTAATTGTCTGCCTTATCTGCTTTGCCTCTCTGCTTTGCTGTTTTGGTTGTTTGCATACGTGATTGTTACCTCAGCCAGCCTGAAAAGGAAAAAAAAATATATAGATAGGGAGACGTACTGAGCAAATTCACTGTCACTCTGGTTCCGGTCCTGCTCTCGGCTTGACCGATGATCGCAGAAGTCTGAACTGTGTCTCTCCCAGTGGGCAAGTGGGAGTAGGGGCTTGATTACTCTCAGTGATTTTCCAACCTGTAAGAGGTTGGTGACTTCTTGCGGGTTTCCCACCGGACATCATCTGGCTAAGGTGATGGTGTTTTAGCTGCAGCATAGGTTCATAAGTTATATGGGTGGAAGGGTAATTTCAATTACCGTGTTGATGTGACTGAGTGATTGCTCTCTCCCTGAAAAGTATGGTTTGCCCAGGTGTAGATTTTTCACCTCTACAAATCAGGCTGGCATATGGATAGGTAAATTGTGAATTGTTTTGGTGTCAAGGATTCGCAGTATTTGATGTCAGTACCAGTTTTAAATTCATTGTCTTTTGTCTTTTGTAGTGTGTATAATATGCAGGAGGCGTACTAGCATGTGGTTAAATTTTTTTTAATACATTCTATGTGTGTATACATATATATGTTGTGAAATTAGAGAATTGGTTAAACTAGTTTTGTTCTGCATACTATAATTATAAGGTTCGTTGTTAAAAAAAATTTGTTCAGGTAGAAAGAGAATTGCTTGAATGGTAATTGCTTGATTTGTACAGATATCTCTGTGAGATCCGAGGTCTATTGTTACTTTTTAGTTATTGTTTTACTAATGTCACTACATTTCTCTATGAGATGGTTTTCTTTTAAATGTTTTACAGCGAAAGTTTTGAGGAAACAGAAATTTTAACAATTTATCAGGTATTTTTATACTACGCAGTTTCTGGATACACGAGATTTGTGAAATACTCTGGTGTTAGTTGTGGGTTAATTCCCTATATTACTGTGTTCAAGATAGCTAGACATCACTATGTTCACTGAAGACCCCTTTACTCGGACATAAGGAGTACATACAGCTTTTACAGTCACATATCCAACTGTTCATAACCCCGTGAGAATTTGTTTCAAGACGCCCACATACATATGTTTTTCAGATATACTCAGAATTCAGATGATAGAATGGGTGGGAGCAGTCAGTCGATATCTATAAGACAGATATGACCCATAGTGGAGTGAGGAAGAAAATGTACGTTAAGAAACCCTCCGATCACGAGGGGAGGAGCATTAGATAAGAAGGGATAGAAGAATGTGTTACTGAGTGGAGAGCAGCGTCCCAGCCTCAGGTATTATGAGGTGTTACAGGACCCAGAAGCATTTTATAAGATGGCAGAGGAAGTTAGGGAAAAAAGGGCATGAGGAGAGGAATATAACAAGATTGCTGAATTTTGTGCAAAACAAATATTTACACAGGAAGATGTCAGTTGCAATATCTGCATTACATTCATTTATACTTCTATATACATTCCCGATGACTGGACGTGTGCCAGCTGTCAAACGCAGAATGCAGAATATCGTGAGACCTGTTCTGACTGTCAGATGACCAACCCAAAGAGCCGTACCTTCTTTCCAACTATTTATATAGACGGCACGTCTTATGCTACATCCTGTCCAGCATCCATTATAGTTTTATTAATTAATGTAATTTATGAAAAGAATAATGAAGAAAAAGATGAATATGACATGGAGGTATATAATTAAACAGAACAGGAGGAGACAGGAAATAAATAGCTCAGACTGATAATCTACAGTATTTATCGTTATATGGTGAGGGGACATAATTATCATCATCATCTTTTAAGCCTCAAAGCTCATACTTTTATACACAATCTACTACATGCAAGGACTCCTGGAAATGCCAGGAGACAGATACCCTAGTAAGCAGCTTGCCAGACCCCCATTCTCCAGGATGTCATGCAGGGAAAAGGAGAACCTGTGGATAGTTTCTTCCACCGATGTAACAAAAAGTTTCTGGATCTCAGATTTGAAATGCAAATAGTTCCAAGTTGGAAGAAGCTTGACACCCACCAACATCGAGCTCCAGATTTTAATAGGGTATTGGCATACTGATTCCACAACCCATGAAAGTACGTATACTCTTGCAGCCCCCCCCCACAAAAATACAGTAGAGAAACAACATCTCTCACCCAGACAGAGGTTGAGGATACTCCTCTCAAATTCCTGGTGGGTCCCGATGCAATCAGAAGAGTAATCAGGGATATTGATCTACTTGCTGAAGAAGTATGTAGTCTTTTCTTTTTTACAAAACACATCTGTAGATCATGTGGGCGTTGAACTAATGGCACTGATCCCAGACTCAATATTGGCAGGCTGAAAATCCAGTTTGTAAAGGTGGGGCCGAAGCCAGTAGCCCTGCTGCCAAGGAAATTGCAATATTCATCCTATTTCACCCTCCATTTCATAATTTGCAATTATTTCTATGAAGTTATGGATAATACATGACTTATGTGCTGTCAATGAAGTTATAGTACTGAACACATCTATGGTATCAAACCCACACACTATGTTTTGTTTTTATCAATTCTATTTATTTTTCTATGGTTCACGGTGATTGACCTGGCCAATGCTTTCTTCAGTTTATTTCTACATGCTGCAAGCCAGTACCTGCTTGTTTTCACACGAGGGCCAGCAATATATTTGGACTATGATGCCTCAAGGGGCACAGTATAGCCTCTCTATGTTCACCCGAGCCATGACCACGGTCCTGGAGCCCTGGAAGAGGATACATCCCACAGCCACTTTTTTTTTTACAATACATATGGATGACCTCCGACCCTGACTGAAGACAGCCAAGACAATACTGCTCTTCTACACATGCAACCTTTTTTATAACTATTTTAAGGTTAACCAAAGAAGGTATCGGTGTGTTTTATATGCTAAATTGCAATCACATTTTCACAGCTCTAGGACTGCCACGCTATACTGAACTGTTTTGTCTGTTTGTCATGAAGAAGCCTGACCATGTAAATGGAGTCCTAACACAGCTTCACGGAGGAAGACAATGCCCTCCTGGCTTCTACTCTCCAAAACCTGACCAAGTGACTCGTGAAGTCCAAACCTGCATGAGAACCGTGTTTGCAACCCACCTGTGCTGGATAAAGCTTCTGATATTTCTGTCTGCAATGCCCTACTCTGCTCCCGGACAACGTCACCATCTCCAGATGTGCTGTCCATAATCCAGCTACTCTTCTACCTCTGCCAAAGGGGGGAGGAAGATGGAGGATGAAAACCACATCTCTGACACATTAGTGGAAGAGGTAGTCGACTCTGAAATGGCTGAACGCGATTGTCTTGCTGTCATGAGGCAAGAGAACACCTGGAAGATCCTGACCTGATGCTCTTTGTGGCTAGACCAAGGTATGCAGACCAAGAAGGCCGTTCGCACACTGGTATAGCAGTAGCCACAGAAGTAACTTGCTGCCAGCAAAACCACTGCCTACATCCAAAGGCAGGACTGCGGGCCTTGACAGAAGCATACGAGAGGTCCACTCAACATGAAGCTGTCAAGATCAATCTGGAGGGAAAGAGGCTTCATCACGGCTAACGGAACGCCAGTCTGACACCACAAAGCCATACAAGAATTAATGGAGTCCTTGTTGATGGGAAGAGTTGCGGTGGTAAAAGTAAAAGCACACACACTGGAGACACTTCAAGGGAAGCAGTGGGCAACAGACTAGCTGAAGTAACAGCAAAAGAAGCAGCAGTAATACCGGTTGACACGGAAACAGAGGAAAAGGAATAACACTCCAGAAACAAGTATCCAAGGAAGAAAAGAAGAAATGGACCTAAGATGAAGTTATACAGGATGAAATACGCCTAAGGATGAACAAGGAAAATTTAAGGCCTCGAACAAAACTCTACATACTTGATGCTATACAGGAAACAGGGGTCATAGCATAAGAGTTTAGTCTTTCCCTTGGGTCACATACACGCACAAGTATAATTGCCTATATGTAGACTAAGTTTAAAAACATGTGACTAAAATGCATTTTCGAGTCTTTTCATCCATCCCAGATCCTGAGGACATAGGAGCCCACCAGATCCTGCCCGGTGACTGAGTCCTCATCACCAAGAGGTTCAACAGACGTACCCTTGAACCTAGAGATGACAGCCTGTTCCAAGTCCTGTCAACTATCGCAGCAGTCCATGGGTCCTCGCTTCCCACTGCAAGGAGATGCCGGATCCAGAGTCCAGTAGCGGCTGCCACTCTTCATCCATCTGGCACTTATCCTTTTTCCTAGCTCAAGGGGTAGTCAGTCACCAAGGGGTAGTCACTCATGAGAAGGGCATACTGACTTTCTGGTATAATGTCTCCACCCCAAGAGTAACATATCAATTTGACTACTGTCTCACAATAAGAATATCCAGGCCCCATGGCACAATTTCATATCAGGTTTAATACACAATTCATCTGTGTCACTACTGCTGAAATAGGGGAAGGTTCAAACTGGGAGGATTAGTCTCTTGTTGGGTGGCACACTGGTGAAAGTGACTGTAGACATCAACCAGCCCAGGCCCTACAGCGAAGGGACAAATGGGGAATAAGCCTATTAAGTCGCATGACCCTGTCCAAAGCCCATTTTAAGGGTCAGAGTGGCCTTCCAGATTTAATACTCCCTGTCACTGCCACTCACTGCCCCAAGGAGGGATGCATAGTTCTGTACCTTACTATTGACAACCCTTCAGAGTATGAGCAAGGGTTATATGTACTAGGCTCAAGTACTAAACTTGGGAGGGAAAATGGTGACACAAAAGGTAAATTTTGGCTAAGAAGCATAGATACCAGTGGGGGCACACAGGGAGCACCTGACAAATTCAAAGTCGAGAACGAGACAATAGTTGTGTTTAAACCCACCATCCCCGCAAATAAGAATGCAAAGCGGATAAACTATTTATACAATAATCAACAACGGTTTATAAAATACACTGGGGATGTCATAAAGGCAATTATTGACCCATTAAGTTTGCAAAAGTTATTTTATGTCCTTTGATCATATTTTCTTTAATTCTATGCTGCATAGTGCCATGCCTTAAGAAAATGATGATGAAAACTATGGAAACCACAGTGATGACCATGCATGCCGATTTTGAAGATCCCCTGTATGAAAGATGTCCCAATGAAAATATGCAAGCACCACCTCCGGAATATGCCTGCTTGAAGCAAACCAACGAGGGAAAGTCCAGGATCTGACTTCCTCCTGTGCAAAGTCCGTTAGGAGGGGGTCCATCTACTAGAGATGGGTCGTCTCGTATATACGGTGAAGATTAGTTAGTTAGGTTCCAGCATTGTTGAGATAGGTAGGCCGGGAGGACAGATCGATAGGTTCGACGAGATTAGGATTTTGATTTTGCATATCTCCAAAGAAGGGACTGTTAAGGGAAGAATATATGGCACATGAATATATACAAGAATCAAAACTGTACCACTATATGGACGCTTTGCTGGATATTGGGATCATGTTGCTTTAAGATACTTCTGATTTTCTTATATTTTCTTAGAGTTGTTTCTGTATGGTATCACTCACCTAAGCTTCATCAAATATTGAATAAACTGGGTGGACCAGGGTAAGCCAAGCTAGAAAACAATACTTGTGTATATAAGTATTGTTTAGCAATATGGGAGCAGTAAACGGTAACCCAGAAATGTACATAATGATTGTGTAGCAACCTGGGAAAAGCAAATAGTAACTGGAAACATGTCCATGATGTAACTGATGATGTAGCTCAAATTCTGTTATAAAAGCTGTACACGTTTGATTAAAGACAGAGAAGAATCATACTGACACGATACCCTCTTGTCTTGTGTATTCTTTTCTCGAGTATACGTATACCTTGTGCCAAAGCTACAATTCGGCCACAGACAATTAAGACGGGTCGCACCTTAGTGTGACAGAATCATCAATACAAGCCGTGGCCGGGATGAAAAAACATGCCGACAAGAGGTGGAGGGATCTCCCACCATACCATCCAGGAGACAAGGTCAGGCTGTCGTCCAAGCACATCCGCTTGAAAATCCCTTCATATAAATTGGGCCTCCGGTACATGGGTCCCTTCGAGGTTCTTGGACGCATCAACAATACGGCCTACAGATTGAGGCTGCCTGCTTCACTCCGGGTCCATAACGTCTTCCATATCTCGCTCCTGAAACCGGTCATCCTCAATCAGTTCTGTCCTGCGCCTCCCGTTGTTCCTCAGCCAGTAGGGGACGATGATGTCTTCGAAGTGAGGGATATTTTGGCCATGAAAAAGGTTAGGGGAAAGACCTTTTTTCTCATCGATTGGAGAGGGTTCGGGCCTGAGGAGAGGTCTTGGGAATCGCGAGAGAATGTTGATGCTCCTCACATCATGGACAGATTCTTGGCCAATCTCAGAAGGAGGAGACGTAAAGGGGGGGTACTGTCATGACTGCGCCGCCGTTGCCTATGACTGCTCTGTGCACACAGGACCTGTGATGAGGTTACAGGAGGGGAGGAGTCAGGGGTCACATGATCAGGGGCCTCAGAGTGTTCAGGACTCAGTGTGCTGGAGCGCTCCCGATAAACAGCTGAGTGTGTAGCGCTGTGTGATAGTCACAGCACCTGCATGGAGGGCGACACATGCAGCTGATTATCGGGAGCTCTCCAGGAATCCGGGGTCCCGATGCAGCTATTCGCTAAGCGATATTAGCCAATAACAACTTCTCTGACGATATTCGCTCATCTCTAGTTATAACAGCTCAAAGAAATTCACCGAACTTTTCATTAAGTTTAACAGCAAGGCCCTATTAAATATTGAGCACCAGCGGGACGAACCTCTAAGATGACACATGTCCTTTGTATTTTAGGCAAAAATAATAATAAATATATATATATATATATATATATAGACTATATAGACTTTTTTACAATTTCATAATTGCAAAAAGGAAAGAGGGACACCTTAATTAGCTTGTTAGGGTTATGGTGAGATCACATGGTGACCAGGAGCTACAGTCTGAGGAAAGGGCTAAAAAGTCTTCACTAGACCCCTGTACAGCTGTATAATGAGGCCCAGGCTTTATAGTGAAGGGACAGGAGTGAGGGCCTGTACCCAGGAGCTACAGTCTGAGGAAAGGGCTAAAAAGCCTTCACTAGACCCCTGTACAGCTGTATAATGAGGCCCAGGCTTTATAGTGAGGGGACAGGAGTGAGGGCCTGATCCCAGGAGCTACAGTCTGAGGAAAGGGCTAAAAAGCCTTCACTAGACCCCTGTACAGCTGTATAATGAGGCCAGGCTTTATAGCGAAGGGACAAAAGTGAGGGCCTGTTCCCAGGAGCTACAGTCTGAGGAAAGGGCTAAAAAGCCTTCACTAAACCCCTGTACAGCTGTATAATGAGGCCCAGGCTTTATAGTGAAGGGACAGGAGTGAGGGCCTGTTCCCAGGAGCTACAGTCTGAGGAAAGGGCTAAAAAGCCTTCACTAGACCCCTGTACAACTGTATAATGAGGCCCAGGCTTTATAGTGAAGGGACAGGAGTGGGGGCCTGATCCCAGGAGCTACAGTCTGAGGAAAGGGCTAAAAAGCATTCACTAGACCCCTGTACAGCTGTATAATGAGGCCAAGGCTTTATAGCGAAGGGACAGGAGTGAGAGCTTGTTCCCAGGAGCTACAATCTGAGGAAAGGGCTAAAAAGCCTTCACTAGACCCCTGTACAGCTGTATAGTGAGGCCCAGGCTTTATAGTGAAGGGACAGGAGTGAGGGGCTGTTCCCAGGAGCTACAGACTGAGGAAAGGGCTAAAAAGCCTTCACTAGACCCCTGTACAGCTGTATAATGAGGCCAGGCTTTATAGTGAAGGGACAGGAGTGAGGGCCTGTTCCCAGGAGCTACAGTCTGAGGAAAGGGCTAAAAAGCTTTTACTAGACCCCTGTACAGCTGTATAATGAGGCCCAGGCTTTATAGTGAAGGGACAGGAGTGAGGGCCTGTTCCCAGGAGCTACAGTCTGAGGAAAGGGCTAAAAAGCCTTCACTAGACCCCTGTACAGCTGTATAATGAGGCCCAGGCTTTATAGTGAAGGGACAGGAGTGAGGGCCTGTTCCCAGGAGCTACAGTCTGAGGAAAGGGCTAAAAAGCCTTCACTAAACCCCTGTACAGCTGTATAATGAGGCCCAGGCTTTATAGTGAAGGGACAGGAGTGAGGGCCTGTTCCCAGGAGCTACAGTCTGAGGAAAGGGCTAAAAAGCCTTCACTAGACCCCTGTACAACTGTATAATGAGGCCCAGGCTTTATAGTGAAGGGACAGGAGTGGGGGCCTGATCCCAGGAGCTACAGTCTGAGGAAAGGGCTAAAAAGCATTCACTAGACCCCTGTACAGCTGTATAATGAGGCCAAGGCTTTATAGCGAAGGGACAGGAGTGAGAGCTTGTTCCCAGGAGCTACAATCTGAGGAAAGGGCTAAAAAGCCTTCACTAGACCCCTGTACAGCTGTATAGTGAGGCCCAGGCTTTATAGTGAAGGGACAGGAGTGAGGGGCTGTTCCCAGGAGCTACAGACTGAGGAAAGGGCTAAAAAGCCTTCACTAGACCCCTGTACAGCTGTATAATGAGGCCAGGCTTTATAGTGAAGGGACAGGAGTGAGGGCCTGTTCCCAGGAGCTACAGTCTGAGGAAAGGGCTAAAAAGCTTTTACTAGACCCCTGTACAGCTGTATAATGAGGCCCAGGCTTTATAGTGAAGGGACAGGAGTGAGGGCCTGTTCCCAGGAGCTACAGTCTGAGGAAAGGGCTAAAAAGCCTTCACTAGACCCCTGTACAGCTGTATAATGAGGCCCAGGCTTTATAGTGAAGGGACAGGAGTGAGGGCCTGTTCCCAGGAGCTACAGTCTGAGGAAAGGGCTAAAAAGCCTTCACTAGACCCCTGTACAGCTGTATAATGAGGCCCAGGCTTTATAGTGAAGGGACAGGAGTGAGGGCCTGATCCCAGGAGCTACAGTCTGAGGAAAGGGCTAAAAAGCCTTCACTAGACCCCTGTACAGCTGTATAATGAGGCCCAGGCTTTATAGTGAAGGGACAGGAGTGAGGGCCTGTTCCCAGGAGCTACAGACTGAGGAAAGGGCTAAAAAGCCTTCACTAGGCCCCTGTACAGCTGTTTAATGAGGCCAGGCTTTATAGTGAAGGGACAGGAGTGAGGGCCTGTTCCCAGGAGCTACAGACTGAGGAAAGGGCTAAAAAGCCTTCACTAGACCCCTGTACAGCTGTATAATGAGGCCCAGGCTTTATAGTGAAGGGACAGGAGTGAGGGCCTGTGCCCAGGAGCTACAGACTGAGGAAAGGGCTAAAAAGCCTTCACTAGACCCCTGTACAGCTGTATAATGAGGCCCAGGCTTTATAGTGAAGGGACAGGAGGGAGAAAAGTGGGGAAAGGAGCCAGAAGAGCCGGACTGCCCATCACTAACCTGCAGAGCCGCACTCCACATATATGGCTGCTCTGTGCACAGGACCTGTGATGAGGTCACAGGAGGGGAGGAGTCAGGGGTCACATGATCTCCGGAGTGCAGACCTCCATGGAGCCTTCTCCTCAGTCAGTGACATTCCCGCCATTATTCGCCCCTCACTACTGGCACAATTACCCCGCGCCGCCTTCTCTACACAGTGTTATGTGTGGAATGTAACGTGTGATTTCTCTGGAGGGAAATAGACCCCACACATGAGGGAATTATCACCGGTTACCGGCCGTCTACTATATGGCGGCATATGATTGTGCTATCGACTCCACACCAGGAGCTAAAATGCCCAAATCTCTAATGTAACCGCTATAAGAGAAGATATAACAAATTTCCCCTAAACTCACACAGCGGAGGAGGCCTCACTTGGAGCAATGTGACTCGCGCACAGAAAATCTATTCCCGGTTCTGTGATAAGTTATCGGCCAACAGGAAGGAGAAAGGTCTGAATTACAGCCCAGACTGGAGGAGAAACTGCAGAAGTCAGAATTGGCCAATCAGCGCTCTTCACCCCTATACTTATCTACACAAATACAAGATATGAAATGACAATTAGACGCCATTCTCACCACCAGAACGGAGAGGCGCTAACTTGGAGTAAAGCCGCGTTTTATCACCATGCCAATAAGCCTAATAAGATGCCGCTCGTAAGCTCAGAATGAGAGAGTCACTGCATATAATCTCCTCTATAAAAGACCCTAAGGGTCAGATCTCAGCCCACCCCGATGTCATGTATAGCACTTATAATGAATACTCCCAGAGTTTGTATTCCCCCCACAATCACCCCCCCTCACTACTGGAGTCATTCCTTCACACACTACATCTACCTAACCTGACTGAGTCCGCGGCACAACAACTCCATTTACACATCTCTGAGGAGGAAATAGTTTCATCACTCAAAAAACTAAAAAGAGGAAAGGCCCCGGGGCCGGATGGTCTTACAGCAATATATTATAAAAAATGCAGCGATGTGCTGACACCACATATAAAAACCTCTGTAATTCACTACTAAATGGCGCACAGCTGCCCCCTGAGTTCTACGTGGCGCATGTAACCGTAATCCCTAATCCTAAGAAAGATCATCTCTAGTGTTGTGCGATACCGTCCGATACTTAAAAGTATCGGATCGGATGGTATCGGCCGATCTAAAAAAAATATCGGGTATCTCCGATTCCGATACCAGAAGTCCCATTCAAGTCTATGGGACTTCCGGTATCGGAATAAGAAAAACCCTATTTTTGCCTTGTACAGCCTCTCTGGGGTCTGAACGGGCCTTTCGGGGGGCTGTGCCAGCCTGCCGGGGGGGTCTGTGCAGGCTCCGGGGGGCTGTGCCGGCCTGCCGGGGGGCTGTGCCAGCCTGCCGGGGGGTCTGTGCAGGCTCCGGTGGTCTGTGCAGGCTCCGGTGGTCTGTGCCGGCCTGCCGGGGGGCTGTGCCGGCCTGCCGGTGGTCTGTGCAGGCTCCGGGGGACTGTGCCGGCCTGCTGGTGGTCTGTGCAGGCTCCGGGGGGCTGTGCCGGCCTGCCGGGGGGCTGTGCCGGCCTGCCGGTGGTCTGTGCAGGCTCCGGTAGTCTGTGCAGGCATCGTCCGATGGGACTACAAGTCCCATCGGGCGATGCCTGCTACCATGACAGTGATTGACACATTAGCCAATGATGGGACAGTAGTAGTCCCATCATCCGGCTAATGTGTTGAATGTAAAAAAAAAAAAAATTTACATGCTACATACATGCTACATACATACAACATGCATACTACATATATACTACATGTAACATACATACTACATACATGCTACATACTACATGCATGCTACATACTACATACATGCTACATACATACTACATACATACAACATATATACTACATGCATGTAACATGCATACTATATATATACTATATATACTACATGTAACATACATACTACATATATACTACATGCATACTACATACACGCTACATACATACTACATACATACACTACATGCATGCAACATACATAATACATATATACACATGCATGCAACATGCATACTACATATATACTACATGCATGCAACATACATATATACTACATACAATACATACATATAGACATACAGTACATATAACATAGAGTACATACTCACCGTCACTTGTCACTTTGATCCCCGAAGCCATTGTCGCCTGAGGAATAAATATCAAAATACCACTTTAAAAAAAAAAAAAGTCCCTAGTCTCACTTTATGCCATTGCTGCGTGGGAAATTCCCACGCAGCAATGGCATAAAGTGAGACTAGAGACTTTTTTTTTACAGTGGTGGAGGAATACAGTGCGGAAGGATACCTACCTTCCGTCATTGTATTCCTGGAGCTGGTAGAGAACGGTAGCATCAGCTGATGCTGCTGTTCTCCACGCAAGATGGACGTGGGACCCTCGTGGACTTCTGCGGATCGGGGTAAGTATATTGGTGTTTTTTTATTTTGATATTTATTCCTCAGGCGACAATGGCTTCGGGGATCAAAGTGACAAGTGACGGTGAGTATGTACTCTATGTTATATGTACTGTATGTCTATATGTATGTATTGTATGTAGTATATATGTATGTTGCATGCATGTGGTATATATGTAGTATGTATGTTGCATGCATGTAGTGTATGTATGTAGTATGTATGTAGCATGTATGTAGTATGTATGTAGTATACATGTAGTATGTATGTAGCATGTATGTAGTATGTATGTAGTATGCATGTAGTATATATGTAGTATGTATGTTACATGTAGTATATATAGTATATATGTAGTATGCATGTTGCATGCATGTAGTATATATGTTGTATGTATGTTGCATGTAGTATATATGTATTATGTATGTAGTATGTATGTAGCATGTATGTAGTATGTATGTTACATGTAGTATATATGTAGTATGCATGTTGTATGTATGTAGCATGTATGTAGCATGTATGTAGCATGTAAATTTTTTTTTTTTTTTTACATTCAACAAATTAGCCGGATGATGGGACTACTACTGTCCCATCATTGGCCAATGTGTCAATCACTGTCATGGTAGCAGGCATCGCCCGATGGAACTTGTAGTCCCATCGGACGATGCCTGCACAGACCCCCGGAGCCTGCACAGACCACCGGCAGGCCGGCACAGCCCCCCCGGCAGGCCGGCACAGCCCCCCCGGCAGGCCGGCACAGACCACCGGAGCCTGCACAGACCACCGGCAGGCCGGCACAGCCCCCTGGCAGGCCGGCACAGCCCCCCGGCAGGCCGGCACAGACCACCGGAGCCTGCACAGACCACCGGCAGGCCGGTACAGACCCCCGGACAGTCGGCACAGCCCCCCCGAAGGCCCGAACTGACGGCGCATCATGATGCGCACAGACAGCGCATCATGATGACGTCATTTCGGCAGCCAATCAGAGCCACAAAAGTGGCTCATTGCATTTTGGACTTCCGATTCCGGTATCCGATACGAAAAAAGTATCGGTACTCGGTATCGGAATTCCGATACGGCAAATATCGGCCGATACCCGATACTTGCGGTATCGGAAAGCTCAACACTAATCATCTCACAACAAATTATAGACCTATATCCCTCTTATACATTGACTTCAAAATCTTTACCTCCATTGTGACTAACAGGATCAATAAAATCCTCCCTCACCTCATCCATCGGGGTCAGGTTGGTTTTATACCAGCGCGACAGGCCCCAGATAATATTAGGAGAGCGTTAAATATTACTCATACAACTAACCTACGGCGAAAGCGACTTCTCCTGCTTGCATTAGATACTGAGAGGGCTTTCGATTCGGTGTCCTGGACGTATCTCTTTACGGTTCTATCGGAAGTCGGATTCTCCCCTAAACTTATAAAGTGCCTCCAATTGTTATATGACAGCCCTATCGCTTATGTAAAACTCCCATCACCACATCCCCCTCCAATTAATATTCAGAGGGTACCAGGCAGGGCTGTCCTCTATCTCCGGATCTTTTTGCACTTGTAATGGAACCCATTGTGGAAGCAATAAGGAGAGATCAGAATATCCTGGGCCCTGAGAATATGGGAGACCAATATAAAGTCAGCCTCTTTGCGGATGATCTCCTGCTAACATTAATAAGTCCCCACACTACACTCCCTCACGTGTTTTCCCTCCTTCACGAATTTGAGAAGATCTCAGGGTTAAAGATTAAAATTGATAAATCCGAAGCATTATTTGTACATTTTCCTAAGAGCAAACTAATATAGCCTCCCATTTTGGGTTTATAGACAAAGAACATTATCTAACATATCTGGGTATCAACTTAACAGCCAACAGGTCACCTCTGTTTAGGTGGAATTACACTCCACTGATCCAAAACTTCCAGAGGGACCTGGATAGATGGGCTTCCTCAAAGTTATCCTGGCTCGGCAGAATACATGCATTAAAAATGGTGTCACTGCCTCGCTTCTTATATCTATTTAGGTCCCTCCCAATTATGGTACCAGCCAGAACGTTCAGTCATTTACACTCTATGATGTCTACGTTTCTTTGGCTCGGAAAACAACCCAGAATTGGCCAAAAACTTATGTTCCGTCACAGAAAAGAAGGGGGTTTATCCCTCCCTAATTTTACACTTTATTACAAGTCGGCACAGATTGCTCCATTAATAAGTGCGTGTTCATATCCCAATAGTCCGAGATGGGTTATTCTGGAATCATTTCTCTCCAAACCATTCTCTTTATCAGGCCTAATGTGGACCACAGACTGACTTCCACGGGGGTTAATGAATGTGGCTCCTTTTACAGTCCACTCGTTGCTTCTTTGGAGGAAAGTCCGGTTTAAATATAACTTACAATCAAGCCCTTCTCCCCTGACAGCTATATTACAAAACCCCATGTTCCCTCCAGGCCTTGAGCCACAAATGTTTTCTTGGTGGATAATGAAAGGTATTCATATACTTCAACATTTGTGTTCCCCATTTAATATCTTACTTGACAGACAGGAATTTGTTCAAACATTTGAACCTCCAGTTAGGGAGGTAATGCGACTGAACCAGATCTTCCACTTTGCAAAGCAGATCCTCCCGAGCGGTACTACTCTCAGGGCAACCAGTTTTGAAAATTAATGTCTAAATGACCCTTTGGGCAGGGGAACGATCGCTCATTGACAGTAGTGTAGCTACCGGGCAGAGGGGGCGGTGGCCCCGGGCCTCGCGCTCTGATGGGGCCCACCCGAGCTATGCTATGTAACTATATCGGTGTGCAGATCGCGCCGATACAATTCCATGCTGCAGCAGGGAGTGAGTCATGTGACCATTCTTCTGCAGAGGAGAGGGGGAGGGGAGGTGACTCACCCAATCCTGGCTGAGCGCGCTCTCCTTGAAAGCTCCCTGCTGCAGAGAAGTCATCAGCTCCAGCAGCAGCCTGGACGCAGGGGGCTCTGCCTCTGCCTGTGAGCCGAGTTCACTGTCTGCTCTGCACTTGATTGCTTCTGACTGAGAGGAGCCTGACAGCTGAGGAGCCGCTGCTCCAGGACCGGTGGACACTGCACACAGCATGGGGATTGATGAGTATCTATGTTAATTGCTATTTGAAGTGTCTAATCTGTTGCTTTGGATATATACATACAACTTACTGCTATTGGGGTGTAATATTCATTACATGATGCTCTCCTTACGTGTTACACAGTTTTCAGGCACTTTGCAGCGGTCACTGATGCGCTATATGGCGATGCTTTGTCTTGGCCTGGGAATTTACTGCACTTTGGGACTGAGAGAAAACCAGGAAAAGTGCAAACTAGAGATCGCACTGCTGGCTGCAGGCATTGAGCTGTGCAGAGAGAGCGGCGCATCCTCCCTGGCAGAGGGAGGGTTAAACCAGTGTATCACCTTATCTCGCTGTTTGTGCTGGCGTGTAATTATTAACCTACCCGTTACCAGGCTGACAGCGAGTCCTGGAGGATTAGGGGATGTGCACACGTTGTGGATTACTCTGCGGATTTTTCCGCGCGGATTTGGCCAAATCCACAGGTAAATCCACAGGTTAAATGACCGGCGTTCTACCTGCGGATTTAGTGCAGATTTTGTGCGGATTTCCCCTGCGTTTTTACACCTGCGGATTCCTATAATGGAGCAGGTGTCAAAACGCTGCGGATTCCGCACAAAGAATTGACATGCTGCAGATTTAAATCCGCAGGAAATCCTCAGCGTGTGCACTGTGTTCTTCATTTCTCATAGACTGTACTGTACAACGCAGCAGAAACTGCTGCAGATCCACAGGACCAAATCCACTGCAGATCCGCAGCAGAATCCGCAACTTGTGCACACACCCTAACTAGTGTTTGCTGCTCCTACTGGGAAGTGAAGTCTGGCACTTGTAGTGCCACAGCAGCAGTTAGTGCTTGATGACAAATAGCTGTGGAATAGTGTTTTTCTATACAGCGATTGTTAGCGGCATGGACATGTTACTAGTGTGATACAGTTGTGGCCAAAAGTATTGACACCCCTGCAATTCTGTCAGATAATACTCAGTTTCTTCCTGAAAATGATTGCAATCACAAATTCTTTGGTATCATCTTCCTTTAATTTGTCTTAAATGAAAAAAACACAAAAGAGAATGAAGCAAAAAGTAAAACATTGATCATTTCACACAAAACTCTAAAAATGGGCCACACAAAAGTATTGGCACCCTCAGCCTAATACTTGGTTGCACAACCTTTAGCCAAAATAACTGCTACCAACCATGAATGAGTTTCTTACAATGCTCTACTGGAATTTTAGACCATTCTTCTTTGGCAAACTGCTCCAGGTCCCTGATATTAGAAGGGTGCCTTCTCCAAACTGCCATTTTTAGATCTCTCCACAGGTGTTCTATGGGATTCAGGTCTGGACTCATTGCTGGCCACCTTAGAAGTCTCCAGTGCTTTCTCTCAAACCATTTTCTAGTGCTTTTTGAAGTGTGTTTTGGGTCATTGTCCTGCTGGAAGACCCATGACCTCTGAGGGAGACCCAGCTTTCTCACACTGGGCCCTACATTATGCTGCAAAATTTGTTGGTAGTCTTCAGACTTCATAATGCCATGCACACGGTCAAGCAGTCCAGTGCCAGAGGCAGCAAAGCAACCCCAAAACATCAGGGAACCTCCGCCATGTTTGACTGTAGGGACCGTGTTTTTTTCTTTGAATGCCTCTTCTTTTCTCCTGTAAACTCTATGTTGATGCCTTTGCCCTAAAAGCTCTACTTTTGTCTCATCTGACCAGAGAACATTCTTCCAAAATGTTTTAGGCTTTTTCAGATAAGTTTTGGCAAACTCCAGCCTGGCTTTTTTATGTCTCGGGGTAAGAAGTGGGGTCTTCCTGGGTATCCTACCATACAGTCCCTTTTCATTCAGACGCTGACGGATAGTACGGGTTGACACTGTTGTACCCCCGGACTGCAGGGCAGCTTGAACTTGTTTGGATGTTAGTTGAGGTTCTTTATCCAACATCCGCACAATCTTGCGTTGAAATCTCTTGTCAATTTTTCTTTTCCGTCCACATCTAGGGAGGTTAGCCACAGTGCCATGGGCTTTACACTTCTTGATGACACTGTGCACGGTAGACACAGGAACATTCAGGTCTTTGGAGATGGACTTGTAGCCTTGAGATTGCTCATGCTTCCTCACAATTTGGTTTCTTAAGTCCTCAGACAGTCCTTTGGTCTTCTTTCTTTTCTCCATGCTCAATGTGGTACACACAAGGACACAGGACAGAGGTTGAGTCAACTTTAATCCATGTCAGCTGGCTGCAAGTGTGATTTAGTTATTGCCAACACCTGTTAGGTGCCACAGGTAAGTTACAGGTGCTGTTAATTACACAAATTAGAGAAGCATCACATGATTTTTCCAACAGTGCCAATACTTTTGTCCACCCTCTTTTTTATGTTTGGTGTGGAATTATATCCAATTTGGCTTTAGGACAATTCTTTTTGTGTTTTTTCATTTAAAACAAATTAAATGAAGATAATAATAACAGTGAATTTGTGTTTGCAATCATTTTCAGGAAGAAACTGAGTATTATCTGACAGAATTGCAGGGGTGTCAATACTTTTGGCCACAACTGTATATTAGTATCAGTAATGCAGGTAACTTATTGTTGGAGTGAATCCTACAATGTGGTGAGCTACAGGGGGGAGGGAGGTCACCCCGGGACCAGCACTCTGAGGGGACCCACCCACAGCATGCCGATAGTGTTGCATTCTGCGGCAGATCAGGCAGAATCGATCTCCCTGCTCTGCCACCTGGCCACTATGAGGCCCCTGAGCAGGCGCTAGGGCCCTGAGCAGGCGCAGTGGGTCCCCACCTGTCATTGCAAAATCAACTGTGTTGGCTGGAGGCCATTTCAGCTGACTACATTGATGAGAGAAGGAGCATTACGCTCCCTCTCCCATCATCCCCCTCTCATCAGCTTCTGATGTCACTAACGCCAACACTGACAGGGGGTCACGATGACGTCACTGCTCGGAGCCTACAGTCCGGAGATGTGCGGGAGCTCGCAGTAGGGAAGAAACCAGGAGGAAAGGTGAGTTTTGGATTTATTTTTTATGAGGCTGGCTATGGGGTGCATTATATAAAGGGCTGCATTATTCTATAGGGTCTGCCTATGGGGAGTGCATTATACTATATTGAGGACTATAGTGAGACTTGTCTGGCACATTATACTATATGGAGGCTATCTAGCGGGCCATCATACAGTGTGGAAATTACAGTGTTGGAGCTATCAAACAATTTGGGGAATACTAAGCGGTCAGTATATATACAGTGAGGGGGGATTAGACTGTGTATAAGAGAGCATCATACAGTGTATAGGGGAGCATCATACAGTGTATAGGGGAGCATCATACAGTGTATAGGGGAGCATCATACTGTGTATAGGGGAGCATCATACAGTGTATAGGGGAGCATCATACAGTGTATAGGGGAGCATCATACTGTGTATAGGGGAGCATCATACAGTGTATAGGGGAGCATCATACTGTGTATAGGGGAGCATCATACTGTGTATAGGGGAGCATCATACTGTGTATAGGGGAGCATCATACAGTGTATAGGGGAGCATCATACAGTGTATAGGGGAGCATCATACAGTGTATAGGGGAGCATCATACTGTGTATAGGGGAGCATCATACAGTGTATAGGGGAGCATCATACTGTGTATAGGGGAGCATCATACTGTGTATAGGGGAGCATCATACTGTGTATAGGGGAGCATCATACTGTGTATAGGGGAGCATCATACTGTGTATAGGAGAGCATCATACAGTGTATAGGGGAGCATCATACAGTGTATAGGGGAGCATCATACTGTGTATAGGGGAGCATCATACTGTGTATAGGGGAGCATCATACAGTGTATAGGGGAGCATCATACAGTGTATAGGGGAGCATCATACTGTGTATAGGGGAGCATCATGCAATGTATAGGGGAGCATCATGCAGTGTATAGGGGAGCATCATACAGTGTATAGGGGAGCATCATACAGTGTATAGGGGAGCATCATGCTGTGTATAGGAGAGCATCATACAGTGTATAGGGGAGCATCATACAGTGTATAGGGGAGCATCATACAGTGTATAGGGGAGCATCATACTGTGTATAGGGGAGCATCATACAGTGTATAGGGGAGCATCATACAGTGTATAGGGGAGCATCATACAGTGTATAGGGGAGCATCATACTGTGTATAGGAGAGCATCATACAGTATATAGGGGAGCATCATACAGTGTATAGGGGAGCATCATACAGTGTATAGGGGAGAATCATACTGTGTATAGGGGAGCATCATACAGTGTATAGGGGAGCATCATACAGTGTATAGGGGAGCATCATATTGTGTATAGGGGAGCATCATACAGTGTATAGGGGAGCATCATACTGTGTATAGGGGAGCATCATACAGTGTATAGGGGAGCATCATACAGTGTATAGGGGAGCATCATATTGTGTATATGGGAGCATCATACAGTGTATAGGGGAGCATCATACTGTGTATAGGGGAGCATCATACAGTGTATAGGGGAGCATCATACAGTGTATAGGGGAGCATCATACTGTGTATAGGGGAGCATCATACAGTGTATAGGGGAGCATCATACAGTGTATAGGGGAGCATCATACTGTGTATAGGGGAGCATCATACTGTGTATAGGGGAGCATCATGCAGTGTATAGGGGAGCATCATGCAGTGTATAGGGGAGCATCATACTGTGTATAGGGGAGCATCATACAGTGTATAGGGGAGCATCATACAGTGTATAGGGGAGCATCATACTGTGTATAGGGGAGCATCATACAGTGTATAGGGGAGCATCATACTGTGTATAGGGGAGCATCATACAGTGTATAGGGGAGCATCATACTGTGTATAGGGGAGCATCATACTGTGTATAGGGGAGCATCATACAGTGTATAGGGGAGCATCATACTGTGTATAGGGGAGCATCATACTGTGTATAGGGGAGCATCATACAGTGTATAGGGGAGCATCATACAGTGTATAGGGGAGCATCATACAGTGTATAGGGGAGCATCATACTGTGTATAGGGGAGCATCATACAGCATATAGGGGAGCATCATACTGTGTATAGGAGAGCATCATACAGTGTGTAGGGGAGCATCATACTGTGTATAGGGGAGCATCATACAGTGTATAGGGGAGCATCATACTGTGTATAGGGGAGCATCATACAGTGTGTAGGGGAGCATCATACTGTGTATAGGGGAGCATCATACAGTGTATAGGGGAGCATCATACTGTGTATAGGGGAGCATCATACAGTGTATAGGGGAGCATCATACTGTGTATAGGGGAGCATCATACAGTGTATAGGGGAGCATCATACTGTGTATAGGGGAGCATCATACTGTGTATAGGGGAGCATCATACAGTGTATAGGGGAGCATCATACTGTGTATAGGGGAGCATCATACTGTGTATAGGGGAGCATCATACTGTGTATAGGGGAGCATCATACAGTGTATAGGGGAGCATCATACAGTGTATAGGGAGCATCATACAGTGTATATGGGAGCATCATACAGTGTATAGGGGAGCATCATACTGTGTATAGGAGAGCATCATACAGTATATAGGGGAGCATCATACAGTGTATAGGGGAGCATCATACAGTGTATAGGGGAGAATCATACTGTGTATAGGGGAGCATCATACAGTGTATAGGGGAGCATCATACTGTGTATAGGGGAGCATCATACAGTGTATAGGGGAGCATCATATTGTGTATAGGGGAGCATCATACAGTGTATAGGGGAGCATCATACTGTGTATAGGGGAGCATCATACAGTGTATAGGGGAGCATCATACAGTGTATAGGGGAGCATCATATTGTGTATATGGGAGCATCATACAGTGTATAGGGGAGCATCATACTGTGTATAGGGGAGCATCATACAGTGTATAGGGGAGCATCATACAGTGTATAGGGGAGCATCATACTGTGTATAGGGGAGCATCATACTGTGTATAGGGGAGCATCATGCAGTGTATGGGGGAGCATCATGCAGTGTATAGGGGAGCATCATACAGTGTATAGGGGAGCATCATACTGTGTATAGGGGAGCATCATACAGTGTATAGGGGAGCATCATACAGTGTATAGGGGAGCATCATACTGTGTATAGGGGAGCATCATACTGTGTATAGGGGAGCATCATGCAGTGTATGGGGGAGCATCATGCAGTGTATAGGGGAGCATCATACTGTGTATAGGGGAGCATCATACAGTGTATAGGGGAGCATCATACAGTGTATAGGGGAGCATCATACTGTGTATAGGGGAGCATCATACAGTGTATAGGGGAGCATCATACTGTGTATAGGGGAGCATCATACAGTGTATAGGGGAGCATCATACTGTGTATAGGGGAGCATCATACTGTGTATAGGGGAGCATCATACAGTGTATAGGGGAGCATCATACTGTGTATAGGGGAGCATCATACTGTGTATAGGGGAGCATCATACAGTGTATAGGGGAGCATCATACAGTGTATAGGGGAGCATCATACTGTGTATAGGGGAGCATCATACAGCGTATAGGGGAGCATCATACTGTGTATAGGGGAGCATCATACTGTGTATAGGGGAGCATCATACAGTGTATAGGGGAGCATCATACTGTGTATAGGGGAGCATCATACAGTGTGTAGGGGAGCATCATACTGTGTATAGGGGAGCATCATACAGTGTATAGGGGAGCATCATACTGTGTATAGGGGAGCATCATACAGTGTATAGGGGAGCATCATACTGTGTATAGGGGAGCATCATACAGTGTATAGGGGAGCATCATACTGTGTATAGGGGAGCATCATACTGTGTATAGGGGAGCATCATACAGTGTATTTGGGAGCATCATACAGTGTATAGGGGAGCATCATACAGTGTATAGGGGAGCATCATACAGTGTATAGGGGAGCATCATACAGTGTATAGGGGAGCATCATACAGTGTATAGGGGAGCATCATACTGTGTATAGGGGAGCATCATACAGTGTATAGGGGAGCATCATACTGTGTATAGGGGAGCATCATACAGTGTATAGGGGAGCATCATACAGTGTATAGGGGAGCATCATACAGTGTATAGGGGAGCATCATACAGTGTATAGGGGAGCATCATACTGTGTATAGGGGAGCATCATACTGTGTATAGGGGAGCATCATACAGTGTATAGGGGAGCATCATACAGTGTATAGGGGAGCATCATACTGTGTATAGGGGAGCATCATACAGCGTATAGGGGAGCATCATACTGTGTATAGGAGAGCATCATACAGTGTATAGGGGAGCATCATACTGTGTATAGGGGAGCATCATACAGTGTGTAGGGGAGCATCATACTGTGTATAGGGGAGCATCATACTGTGTATAGGGGAGCATCATACAGTGTATAGGGGAGCATCATACAGTGTATAGGGGAGCATCATACTGTGTATAGGGGAGCATCATACAGTGTATAGGGGAGCATCATACAGTGTATAGGGGAGCATCATACAGTGTATAGGGGAGCATCATACAGTGTGTAGGGGAGCATCATACTGTGTATAGGGGAGCATCATACTGTGTATAGGGGAGCATCATACAGTGTATAGGGGAGCATCATACAGTGTATAGGGGAGCATCATACTGTGTATAAGGGAGCATCATACAGTGTATAGGGGAGCATCATACAGTGTATAGGGGAGCATCATACTGTGTATAAGGGAGCATCATACAGTGTATAGGGGAGCATCATACAGTGTATAGGGGAGCATCATACTGTGTATAGGGGAGCATCATACAGTGTATAGGGGAGCATCATACAGTGTATAGGGGAGCATCATACAGTGTATAGGGGAGCATCATACAGTGTATAGGGGAGCTGTACAGTAGGAGACTCATGACATTATTAAATGTAAAGTGGGCACTTATTGTTATAGGGAACTCAGGTAACTCTGACTGTCAAAGGGGCACAAATGGCGCTATTACTTTCTAGGGGACAAAATATGGGCACTGTTTCCGAGAGTTGCTTTAGAATTTAGAGAGCACAGAGAACCACACAGCAGGTACAGTTAAAGGGACACATACAGCAGCAGCGGCTCAGCATTGGGGTATCAGCAGGGTAAGGAGTTTGTGCAGGTAGGGAGTAGTCCCATTGGTGACAGTGCTGAAAATATGAGACATGAAATGTATCTTTGTTGTAATCTCTGCAGATGAGTCCTGGCTGGAAGAAGTTGTCATGTTGGTCTGGGCCAGATGGAAAAGTGAACGATTCCATCAGAAAGAACGTCAGCTGTAAGTCACCATCTGTAGCTGTGCTGTGATCTCTTATACGGTATGTTGTGTAGGACAGGTATCTACCACTCACTATATGGCGGTAATATCAATATTGGTCTTTATTTAGAAATTATATTCAGCAACAGCGCCGTCCTCTGCTGAGGTTCTCCTCCACTATTACTGGGCGTCACCGAGTTGTAATCAAGGTTACCTGGTTGGGGGCTCACTCAGAAGTTTTGCCCCCCCTGAACCAAAACCCTAGCTACGTCTCTGCTCACTCATCTACTATGCTATAAATTCTCCACAAAATGATAAAAAAATTGAAGTATATGTTACAGTGGGAGGAGGATCTGGGGTTTGAACAGTCAATTGATGAATGGTATCGTAGCTATGACACCCTATCATGAGGTAGTCACCAGACTTCCCTTGTGGAGACCTCCTCAAAACTATTGCACAGAGTCTATTATGTACAGGAAAAAATTCACAGCATTTTTCCTAAAATCTCAGGAGACTGTTTTAGGGGCTGTGGAATATCTGGTGACATGAGACATATTTGATGGTCTTGTACGGTGGTTTCTGGGCTTTGGGAGAAGGTGAAGCGTCTGATAGCACAGATGTATGGTGGACCGGTTGTTCTGGAACCTTCTACCCTTTTACTGGGAACCAGGCCTTCTCGGCTTCCAGAAAGCTTTCAGAAGCTAGTAAACTACTTATGTATGGCCACTAAAATCCACATTGCGGCAAAGTGGAAGTCGCCCTCACTGTCAATATCTATGGTGAAAGAGAAGATGAACAACATTAGAATCATAGAATCGTAGAGTTGGAAGGGACCTCCTGGTCCAACCCCCTGCTCAAAGCAGGATTCGCTAAATCATCCCAGTCAGATGTCTGTCCAGCCTCTGTTTGAAGACTACCATTGAAGGAGAACTCACCACTTCTCGTGGCAGCCTGTTCCACTCATTGATCACTCTGTCAAAAAGTTTTTTCTAATATCTAATCAGTGTCTCCTCCCATTCAGTTTCATCCCATTGCTTCTAGTCTTTCCTTGTGCAAATGAGAATAAAGTTGATCCTTCTACAATGTGACAGCCCTTTAGATATTTGTAGACAGCTATTAAGTCTCCTCTCAGTCTTCTCTTTTGCAAACTAAACATTCCCAAATCCTGCAACCTTTCCTCATAAGACAGGGTTTGCAGACCGGTCACCATTCTGGTCGCTCTTTTCTGAACTTGCTCCAGTTTGTTGATGTCTTTTTTAAAATGTGGTGCCCAAAACTGGACACAATATTCCAGATGAGGTCTGACCAAAGAGGAATAGAGGGAAATAATGACTTCACGTGATCTAGACTGTATGCTTCTGTTAATACATCCTAGAATTGCATTTGCCTTTTTTGCTGCTGCATCACACTGTTGACTCATATTCAGTCTGTGATCTATTAGTATACCCAAGTCTTTTTCACATGTGCTGTTGCTTAGCCCTATTCCTCCCATTCTGTATATGCTTTTTTCATTTTTATTGCCCAGATGTAGTACTTTGCATTTTTCCCTGTTAAAAATGTTATTCTCATTTGTGGCCCCAGCTTTTCTTGTAGAATAAATCCCTTTCTCACACAGTCCTGTAGCTAGGAGGGATAGCTAATACTAGAGAAGAGAGAGAGAGGATTCAAAAAGATATAAATAAACTGGAGAAGTGGGCAGCAACAAACAGAATGGTTTTTAACAGGGAAAAATGCAAAGTACTACATCTGGGCAATAAAAATGAAAAAAGCATATACAGAATGGGAGGAATAGGGCTAAGCAACAGTACATGTGAAAAAGACTTAGGCATACTAATAGATCACAGACTGAATATGAGTCAACAGTGTTATGCAGCAGCAAAAAAGGCAAATGCAATTCTAGGATGTATTAACAGAAGCATACAGTCTAGATCACGTGAAGTCATTATTTCCCTCTACTCCTCTTTGGTCAGACCTCATCTGGAATATTGTGTCCAGTTTTGGGCACCACATTTTAAAAAAGACATCAACAAACTGGAGCAAGTTCAGAAAAGAGCAACCAGAATGGTGACCGGTCTGCAAACCCTGTCTTATGAGGAAAGGTTGCAGGATTTGGGAATGTTTAGTTTGCAAAAGAGAAGACTGAGAGGAGACTTAATAGCTGTCTACAAATATCTAAAGGGCTGTCACATTGTAGAAGGATCAACTTTATTCTCATTTGCACAAGGAAAGACTAGAAGCAATGGGATGAAACTGAATGGGAGGAGACACAGATTAGATATTAGAAAAAACTTTTTGACAGTTAGAGTGATCAATGAGTGGAACAAGCTGCCACGAGAAGTGGTGAGTTCTCCTTCAATGGAAGTCTTCAAACAGAGGCTGGACAGACATCTGACTGGGATGATTTAGCGAATCCTGCTTTGAGCAGGGGGTTGGACCAGATGGCCCAGGAGGTCCCTTCCAACTCTACGATTCTATGGTTCTATGATTCTATGACTTTGTTCTCACGTTTTGTAGGAGGGTTCGGCTGACTCCATCTTATGTTATCAGTATAAGTGCGAGAGATGAGAGACCGACGACTGCAGTTTTACCGTGTGTGTCCGGCGTCAGTTCTACAGTGTGAGAGATGCAGGGTCTGTGACCGAAGCTGGGGGTATACGGGTGTATACAGCATACACAGAGGGGTCTGTGACCGAAGCTGGGGGTATACGGGTGTATACAGCATACACAGAGGGGTCTGCGACCAAAGCTGGGGGTATACAGGTGTATACAGAGTACACAGGGATCTGTGACCGAAGCTGGGGGTATACGGGTGTATACAGCATACACAGAGGGGTCTATTATTATTATTTATTGTTATAGCACTATTTATTCCATGGAGCTTTACATGTAAGGAGGGGTGTACATAATAAAAACAAGTACAATAATGTTAAACAATACAAGTCATAACTGGTACAGGAGGAGAGAGGACCCTGCCCGCGAAGGCTCACAATCTACAAGGGATGGGTGATAATACAGTAGGCGAGGGTAGAGCTGATCATGGTCTATGACTGAAGCTGGGGGTATACTGGTGTATACAGCGTACACAGGGGGGTCTGTGACCAAAGCTGGGGGAATACAGGTGTATACAGCGTACACAGGGATCTGCGACCGAACCTGGGGGTATACGGGTGTATACAGTGAACACAGGGGGCTGTGACCGAATCTGGGGGTATACGGTGTATGCAGCGTACACAGAGGGGTCTGCGACCGAAGCTGGGGATATACGGGTGTATACAGCATACACAGAAGGGTCTATGACTGAAGCTGGGGGTATACGGGTGTATACAGCATACACAGGGGGGTCTGTGACCAAAGCTGGGGGTATACAGGTGTATATAACGTACACAGGGGTCTGTTACCGAAGCTGGGGATATACGGGTGTATACAGCATACACAGAGGGATCTATGACGGAAGCTGGGGGTATATGGGTGTATACAGCGTACACAGGGGTCTGCGACCGAACCTGGGGGTATACGGGTGTATACAGCATACACAGGGGTCTGCGACCAAAACTGGGGATATATACAGGTGCATACAGTGAACACAGGGGGCTGTGGCCGAATCTGGGGGTGTACGGTGTATACAGCGTACACAGAGGGGTTTGCAACCAAAGCTGGGGGTATACGGGTGTATACAGCATAAACACAGGGCTCTGAGACTGAAGCTGGGGGTATACGGGTGTATACAGTGTACACAGGGGTCTGCAACCAAAGCTGGGAGTATACGGGTGTATATAGTGTACACAGGGGTCTGCAACCAAAACTGGGGATATATACGGGTGCATACAGTGAACACAGGGGGCTGTGGCCGAATCTGGGGGTGTACGGTGTATACAGCGTACACAGAGGGGTTTGCAACCAAAGCTGGGGGTATACGGGTGTATACAGCATAAACACAGGGCTCTGAGACTGAAGCTGGGGGTATACGGGTGTATACAGTGTACACAGGGGTCTGCAACCAAAGCTGGGAGTATACGGGTGTATATAGTGTACACAGGGGTCTGCAACCGAAGCTGGGGGTATACGGGTGTATACAGCGTACACAGAGGTGTCTGCGACCAAACCTGGGGGTATACAGGTGTATACAGCGTACACAGAGGGGTTTGCAACCAAAGCTGGGGGTATACGGGTGTATACAGCATAAACACAGGGCTCTGAGACTGAAGCTGGGGGTATACAGGTGTATACACTGAACACAGGGGTCTGCGCCCAAAGATGGGGGAATATGGGTGCATACAGGGCACACTGAAGGGTCTGCGACCGAAGCTGGGGGTATACAGAGAACACAGAGGGGTCCACACAAACATGGCTCCGCTCCATACACCTTGTACACACACGGCTCTGCTCCGTACACCTCGTACACACACGGCTCCGCTCCGTACAGCTCGTACACACACGGCTCCACTCCGTACACCTCGTACACACACGGCTCCACTCCGTACACCTCGTACACACGCGGCTCCGCTCCGTACACCTCGTACACACACGGCTCCGCTCCGTACACCTCGTACACACACGGCTCCGCTCCGTACACCTCGTACACACGCGGCTCTGCTCCGTACACCTCGTACACACGCGGCTCCGCTCCGTACACCTCGTACACACACGGCTCCGCTCCGTACACCTCGTACACACACGGCTCCGCTCCGTACACCTCGTACACACACGGCTCAGCTCCGTACACCTCGTACACACACGGCTCCGCTCCGTACACCTCGTACACACGGCTCTGCTACATCCACCCTGTAAACCCCTCCTGACCCCACACAGAAACTTCCCCTCATCCAGCACCATGACAACCAGCACAGCAGAGTCCTGCACACACTGAGGCCCCTGATCATGTGACCCCCTGACTCCTCCCCTCCTGTGACCTCATCACAGGTCCTGTGCGCACAGAGCAGCTGTAGAAATCTCCGGCCTCGGGGGTCTCACCAGACTTCGCTCTTTTCTTGCAGGGGCCGCAGTGGATTTCATCCGGGATCCATAGAGCTGAATAGAGGAGCGATGTTCCTTCACTCTGATGGGAATTGATGGTGACGTTTGTCCAACGTCCACGTTACCGAGTAAATCCCCCCAGGACTGCAGCCGGTAAAGACCCCGATATCCACAGGTGTCCCCTCTAATTGGGGGAAAGGGATAGAAAAGCCTCTTATCCCGAGGGGAAACCCTGTACATGGAGACATCGGCCTCAGATCTCTCCTGTCCTGTTCTTCCAGAAAAGCCTCAAACTTCTGTGTGTGACTCAGAGCTGAGATCTAACGGGAGAGAAGATTCCAGTGCGGGGAAGACGGGAAACCTTCATATAGACGGCCGGTGGGGATGGAGGCAGTGACCGACTCTGGCCACATCTGTCTCTAGAGCCGCAGTAGAAGATGAAGATGTCGTCCTCATCATGAAGGAGTTATTTCTCATGTCGCGTGTAATGAATATCTCCTGCAGTATTGCTAATGCCGATTCCAGTGTCGGTAATGAGACGAGAATTAGCGTTATGGAAGATGAGTCTATGAGGAACGTGTTCAGCTGCCGACTCCGAGGAGGAAACTGCTTGTTGTCTGTGGCCTAAATATATAGGTTTTATTAGTAGATGTCAGGGGAGAAAACTAAACCCTGTAAGATAATAAATCTCCTCATATGTTTCCCCTATTATCTCCAGTAATTGTATTATTACACAGGATTCTTATGATGTTACATCGGATCATCTTCTTCTCATTCAGGTCTCTACAATATCGGATCCTCTCAGTGAAGATCTTCTACAGAAGAGAATTTTCCTGATTTACCCATCAAGGATGGATATGGACAGAGACAAGATGGCGGAGAGGATGTTACACCTCACCCTAGAGATCCTCTTCCGTCTCACTGGAGAGGTGAGAGATTCTGATGATGTCACATTACATCATTCTTATCTATGGGAATAACAGATGGACAGAACTGGAGAGGTGAGGACTCTGGAAATGTCTGTAGTGAGATTTATTAATGTGTCTCTCCATAACCAGGATTACACAGTGGTGAAGAAGACCTCTAGTGATCGCTGTCAGGACCCTGTGTCTGAGGGATGGGGAAGACCCCTGAGCCCAATCACGGGGCCTCCACCTCACCCCCTGATCCATGAGGACATCAATGAGCAGAAGATCCTAGAACTCATCTACAAGATGATGGAGCTGCTGACTGGAGAGGTGACACTGCTGGGAATGCTGGGACATTATACAGTAACACTATGAAGGGATCGGGGGATGACGGTATCATTGTATGTGTCAGGTTCCTATAAGGTGTCAGGATGTCGCTGTCTATTTCTCCATGGAGGAGTGGGAGTATTTAGAAAGACACAGAGATCTGTACAAGAACGTCATAATGGAGGTTCCCCAGCCCCTCACATCACCAGGTAATAGACAGGACTAAATACACGCAGCCTATAATTATCTGTATGTAGAGAATGAATTCAGTCCCTGTATGTGTTTCCTCCAGATCTATCCAGTAAGAGGACAACACCAGAGAGATGTCCCCATCCTCTTCTTCCACAGGACTGTAACCAAGAAGATCCCAGTGCTCCTCAGGATCATCAGGTAGATGGAGAGAAGGTGTCAGGAGATCTCCCCTATGATGTGTAGACGGCTGTGAAGGTCTTGTGCTCAGTCTTGTTTTTTCCACCAGTATTATGTGTTTTATACTTGTGTAATGAGAACGGTGGAGATGGCAGGATTAGAGCTGATCATAGATGGGACTTCTCCATCTGTCTGTGACTTTTACAATATTTGTTTCAGGGTGAAGATCTGACCCATATTAATACTACAGAGACATATGTGAGGGGTGATGAGTGGTGTAAAGAGGAGATTCCCACATATGACTACCCAGGTGAGTAGTAACCACTGAATGCAGAGAAGTCACAGATTCCTCTCAGTCACCGGCTGTGGCTGCTTTATCGGTGGTGTAGTCCGGCCGTATTACCATGATCACCATTTTGCCTCTAGACCACAACATTCTCCTCCACCCAAAACTGTTCAAATTTCTTTGGGCATTGAAAGCCCTTTTCTATAGAACTTAGAACCTGGAGGATCCATCCACCTCAAAATGCTGACCGTTACCTGCCCAGATCTGTAACTATAAAGCCAAATGACAGCGTACGTAGAATGTGCTGACAAGATAGAAAATCACTTGAAAAAAAAATTATGATGGGCCTGTAAGAGAAAGCGGAGGGTAATGATGCTGTTGGCTTCCTAGATCCCTGAGATCTTATCGGATGAATCTCCGTTCTCTCCCTTCTGTGCTGCTGAATGTCTCATGGTTCCTAGGGATGAGCGAGTATACTCGTTAGGATTTGGTACTCGCAGTACTCCAATCCTGGCGAGTATTTCACAACTCTCCGCTCTAAGCTGTGCGTGGCTGGTGGCTGTAATATACATTTATTCCCGCCTGCAGGAGATGTGTTGGCTCCAGTCCTGGTGTCATGGAGTCACTCCACGTCATAAATTACATTGTTTTTGATCCTAAGGAATTCAGATTACTGCAAAATCTCTCCTGAAATGGGGAGCAATATTATTTTCTCTAATCTTCTGCTCCGGATCCATAGTAGCTCCAATGGTCCACCATAAATGAGGGCAACTCTGGTTTACTGTTGTGTAATCTGTATTTGTAGTTTTCAATTAATGAGATTCTCGTGATCTGGGGTGGGGCTGTGGGCGGGGCTGTGGGCGGAGCTTTATGAGGTGTGCTGATTACATATTCCTCTGTATTGGCTTATGACAGGTCGCTGATCCCTCACTGACCTGCCCCCCATTATTACATAATGCATATAATAGCATTGATATTATTCGTGATAATGCCTATAATATTGTGGCTATTGTGAGGCTTAGAAAAAAAATTACATCCAGCAAAATGTCACCAGCGGTGCCTGTCCAGTAACCTCTATCTCTTACTTTGCTGGTTGTCACTATCTTCTCTGCTTTCCATATCCCAAGGATTGCCTTGCTCATCGCCCTTTAACACCCTCACATGGAATCTGACCTTACACTGGGACCATGGTGTTACCTGCTATTCTGTGGTGTTAGATGCCAAGAAGAATAGTCAGGTAGCTGGGTCAGAACCAGAAGGACAGAATACAGAATCAGAAGACACAAGAGTAGTCAGTAAGGGTGGTTTCACATTAGCGCTTTTTAAGCGCACGCAAGGCCGGGGGTAGCTCCGCCCCCGAGCCGGCTCTCTGCCCGGCGTGCCCGCCCCTTGCTTGTAGCGCCGCCTCCTAGCGCACAGCGGCGCCTGCGATCGGCGCACCCTATCTTTAGCATAGGGTGCGCAGATCGTGCGCAGGCCGTGCGCTAGTTGCGCTTTGACCTGCGCTGCGCACTTTTGACGGTGCGCCGTGCGCGCCAAAATCCGAAAAGTTTGATTTTGGCGCGCACGGCGCACCGTCAAAAGTGCGCAGCGCATGTCAAAGCGCAACTAGCGCACGGCCTGCGCACGATCTGCGCACCCTATGCTAAAGATAGGGTGCGCCGATCGCAGGCGCCGCTGTGCGCTAGGAGGCGGCGCTACAAGCAAGGGGCGGGCACGCCGGGCAGAGAGCCGGCTCGGGGGCGGAGCTACCCCCGGCCGTGCGTGCGCTTAAAAAGCGCTAATGTGAAACCACCCTAAACGGGCCACGGTCACAGCAGGAAACAAATACACAAGCCGCAAGCTGAGCACAGAGGACTGAACCAGAGGGGAACAGCGCTGTATCTGGCAGATTCCGGCCATGTGCTTTGCGCTTTAGTAGGGTGTGGTACTTTCCAATTGGCTGAAGTAGGGAGCAGATTACTCCAGCTGGACAGCAGGAACAGATCCCAGATGAGATTGGACACACCATATGCAGAAGCCCTAATATAACTAAATGACAGAAAAACAGAATAGTAGAAATCCCCATAAAGTGATTCCATGTTATAAACTAATTCACTGATGGTTATAATCTATACACACGTGGTCAAAATTGTTGGTACCCCTCGTTTAATGACAGAAAAACCCACAATGGTCACAGAAATAACTTGAATCTGACAAAAGTAATAATGAATAAAAAATCTATGAAAATGAACAAATGAAAGTCAGACATTGCTTTTCCACCATGCTTCCACAGAATTTAAAAAAAAATGAAACTCATGAAATAGGCCTGGACAGAAACGATGGAACCCCTGAAAATAATGTGACAAAAGGGACATGATAAATCCTGGTGTGTCCACTAATTATCATCACAGGTGTCTACAATCCTGGAATCAGTGAGTGGCCTGTATAGAGGCTACAGATCCTCACTGTGCTGTGTGGTGACATGGTGTGTATCACACTCAACATGGACCAGAGGAAGTGAAGGAAAGAGTTGTCTCAGGAGATTAGAAAGAAAATTATAGACAAACATGTTACAGGTAAAAGTTATAAGACCATCTCCAAGCAGCTTCATGTTCCTGTGACTACAGCTGCACATATTATTCAGAAATTTAAGCTCCATGGGACTGTAGCCAACCTCCCTGGACGTGGCCGCAGGAGGAAAATTCATGGCACATCAAAGAGATGAATAATATGAATGGTAACAAAAGAGCCCAGAAAAACTTCTAAACAAAAGGTGAACTTCAAGCTCAAGGAACATCAGTGTCAGATCCCACCATCACAAAAATTTTCCTTTAGACCTAATTTTTTTTTACTTTCGTAAGGGTAATAGGAGAAAATGGACTATACATTTTGTTTTGCAATTTCTCCTGAGCATGCCTATACCCCATATTTCGGGGAAATCTACTGTTTGGGCACACGGCAGGGCTCGGAAGGGAAGGCACGCCATTTGATTTTTTGAATGTAAAATATGCTGTAATAATTAGCAGTTGCCATGTCGCGTTTGGAGAGCCCCTGATCTGCCTAAACAGTGGAAACCCCCAATAAGTGACACCATTTTGGAGACTAGACAGCTTTAGGGAACTTATCCAGATGTGTATTGAGCACCTTGAATCCACAGGTGCTTCACAGAAGTTTATAACTTAGAGTCGTCGAAATAAAAAAAATAACATTTTTCACAAATAATTCATTTTTTGCCCCATATTTTGCATTTTGATAAGGGTAACAGGAGAAATTGCTCCATACAATTTGTTGTGTAATTTCTCCTGAGATCGCCTATACCCCACTTGTGGGAGAATACTACTGTTTGGGCGCATGGCAATGCTTGGAAGGGAAGAAGCGCCATATTGGAGAGCAGATTTTGCTGGAATTGTTTGTAGGTGACATGTCAAATTGTCAGAGCCCCAGACGTGTTTAAACAGTGAAAACCCCCAACACGTGACTCCATTTTTTAAACTAGACCCCCAAGGAGCTTATCTAGATGTGTGGTGGGCTCTTTGAACCCCCAAGTGCATCACAGAAGTTAATTACGTAGAAACGTGAAAATAAAAAATCATATTTTTTAAAAAAAAAAAAAAGATCTTTTCGCCCTCCATTTTTTATCCAAAGGGTAACAGGAGAAATTGGACCGCAAAAGTTGTTGTGCAATTTGCCCTGAGTATTCTGACACCCCATATGTGGGGGTAAACCACTGTTTGGGCGCATGGCAGAGCTCAGAAGGGAAGGAGTGCCATATTGGAGAGCAGATTTTGCTGGAATTGTTTGTGGGTGACATGTCACATTGTCAGAGCCCCTGAGATGCCAGATAAGCATAAGCCCCCAAAAGTGACTGCATTTTACCAAATACTTCCCTGAATGAATTCTTCTAGTGGTGCAGTGAGCATACTGACACCACAGCTGTTCCATAGGAAATTATACCATTGGGCGGTGAAGAAAAATAATTACATTTTTACCACTAAAATGTTGTTTTAACCCCATATTTTACATTGGAAAATATATAGATAGGTAAATGGTCACTACACCCAGAGATGAATTCACAGAGGGGGGTCGTTTCCAATTCCCAGAAGGGTGTCATTTCCAAAATGGGGTCACTTCAGGGGGGATTCTGCTGTTAATGCACTTTGGAGAGCCGCTAAGTGCCAGAACAACAGAATCCCCCCTGAAGTGACCCCATGTTGGAAATGACACCCCTCTGGGAATTCATCTATGGATATAGTGACCATTTTCACTACATGGATGATTTCCAGAAACTCATAGTAGAAGTTTCACAGCAAAAATGTCATTGTAGTGCCCAATATATTGTGCCCAGCTTGTGTCTCTGGAGACCTCCCCCCACCTACCCCCGGAAATTGTTACGTCAGCTCTACTCAAATGTGTCTGTCACTAAATAAACCAAATGCTTGAATGTCAAAACAGTTCAAAAACGTGGTTCTGTGTGGAAGATTGTAAAGCAGTCATGGAGGCATAAGGCTGGCAGAGATGGGCATTGTGGGTAATAATAGCGGGGATCATGCCTCATTCCTCTCTTGGAACATACACGACATCGTCTCTGGGGGTTCTTTCTTGTTTCAGTTGCTGGGATGAGTGCAATAAAATGTCGCTCAGTGAGTCTTCTCACATCTTCACATTCTAAAGGATTGGCGGGGACAAAATTTTCAAAAACAAGATTTTCAGTGACCTTTTCCTGATAATCAAGGAAAGTATCTGCATTTCCGGCTTTTTTGTATAACGTAAAAGAATTATATGTGGCCACCTGAAACAAATACATGACTAACTTTTTATACCAGATCTATGATTTTCTTGATACCTGGTATGGTTGTAGAACCTGATCTGCAAGGTCCACACCCCCATATATTTGTTGTAGTCAATGAATAAAAACAGGTTTTGGAGTAGTGGATCCCTGTTGGTCTGCAGTGGCCCTTGTGGCATCTGTGTGGATCGAGCTCAGGATAAAAATATTTTATTTATCCTTAATATTAAGGGCAAGCAGCTCTCCATTGTGTAAAGCCCCTGACTGCCCCTTTCGGAACTTTTTGCTGACCAATGATTGTGGAAACCCCTGATGGTTTTTGCGAATGGTCCCACAAGCCCCTATGTTATGTTCAACTAGAGGTATGCTGGTGTAGTAGTTGTCAACATACAGATTGGAGCCTTTTTGTAAAAATTGAGTTATCAGCTCCCAAACCTTTTTTCCAGATGTCCCCAGATAAGTAGGGCATCCTGGTGGGTGTAGTTGGCTATCTTTCCCCTCTTAAATGTGAAATGCTGATGTGCATATGGTTGAACTCTCGCACATTTTATAGAGCTTTATTCCGAACCTTGCCCTCTTAGAAGGAATAAATGGCTTGAGGTGCAGACTTCCTTTGAATTTTACAAGGGACTCATCAATGGAAATGTTTTCTGTTGGGGTGTAGAGCTTTAAGAACTTTTCTGTCAAGTCTTCGATGATGGGTCTGATTTTGAATAGTCAGTCATGTTCTGGGGCATTTCTGGGCAGGCATTGACTATTGTCGTTAAAATGCCAAAATCTCATGAGCATTTCATAACGGGTCCTAGGAAGAATGGCAGAAAACATAGGGGTGGCTTGAACAGGGCGGTTGGACCAATAGGACCGAATGCTCGTTTTTTAAAAAGCCCCATAGCGAATGTCAGTCCTAAAAATGTTTTCATTTCTAGGACATTAGTTTGTCCATAAATGTGACCTAGCATAATAGGATCGTGGATTCTGGCTGATGAATTGGGACACATATAAATTTGTAGGACAATATGCTCTAGCTATCTGTCAGAAAGAAATTAAAAAAATAATTGTTCCAAAATTTTCCACCTCCACATTTATACCAGGAATGGCATTAAAATTAGGGATGAATGGAGTAGCCGAATCCGAAGCCTCCCATCTGGGAAATGCTACATCAAGAGGCAAAGCCCCTTGGACATTGGTGTGCGCCAATTCACGAGCACTAGGGACAGCGCTAGTACTGGGCATTGTTCCCTGAGTTGGAGACATTTCTCCAGAAGCGCTATTTGTCCTTCTTGTTGTACTGGTCCTTGTGTGTGAGGATGGACCAGAATCACTGCTCATTTCTGAGCTATCACTGTCGCTGCTACTAAAGCCCTCGAAATCCACATCGCCATCTGACACTGCACTTGCTTCGCTGTCAGAACATAAAAGTGTATAAGCCTCCTCTGCACTATAATACTGACGGGCCATTTTATTTTATTTATTTTTTCCATAAATAGAAAACTATGACGTGACCAAATTATTGGGGAGACAATTGAGAAAAGCCTAATTCTTTAGCCTACCTCTAACTTTAGGATAAACCTTAAAATTAACCCTGACTTTAGCCCCAACACTAACCCTAACTATAGCACTAACCCTAACCTGCCTTATCTGTTTTTTTACTTTATAGCACAATCGCTGACTGACACAGCTGTTGGCAGCAGCTCTTGTAACACTGTTTCTCCTCTAATCTCTCACTGACAGGAGATCTGAGGAGAAACAGTGTTTTTATGAGGCAGATCGCCCGGGAAAGTTCGCTGCTACAACAAACTCTCCTAGTGATTTGTCTCATTGGCTAGTGTGAGGCTGACGTCATCAGGACCTGAACCAATCAGGTCTCGATGCGCACGGGGTCACAGCAAGCGTTGTGTGGTGGAATCCCCTCGTTATATGGTATGTGGGGGTCCCGATGAGCATAAAACCGCTGACCGTAGACAAACATTGGCATTGCACAAAGCCCTGCTAGCGCCGATGTCTATCTACCGTTGGAGGTCATGAAGCGGGTACGTTAAGGGTACCATAGTTTCTGTCCAGGCCTATTTCATTAGTTTTATTTTTTTTTTGAAATTCTGTGGAATCATGGTTGGAAAGCAATGTCTGACTTTCATTTGTTCATTTTCATAGATTTTTGATTTATTATTACTTTTGTCAGATTCAAGTTATTCCTGTGACCATTGTGTGTTTTTCTGTCAGTAAATGAGGGGTACCAGCAATTTTGACCACATGTGTAGGAGGAGTGAATATTTTGACTCCACAGCAACTTTCCGTAAATTAACACGCAGTGGATGTTGGAGAGTGAAAATTACACATTTGCCATTTTCTTACCCAGCACATAGTGCCCAGATTGTGCTCCAGGAGACACCGCAAATTAAGTGGGTTATTCTCACTATAATATTGCTAAATACAGGGATCCTAAATGTTGTTTGCACACACTGCAAGACTCCGAAGTGAGAGCGGATTTTGCTGGATTGGTTTATAGAAACCCTGTTGCTTTTCAACAGCCTTTGAGCCACTAATAGTGTGGGAACCTCTGTTTTTCCAATGACAGATGATGGACCTGAGTGGGGACTTGTTTTTGTGAGATGAGAATTGGTATTATTTTCACCTACATAACATTGATTGGTTTCTTTTTATTCGATATTTGGGAGGCAGAATGAACCAACAGTTGAACACCACACACTGCTGGTTCATCCAACAAGGTTTTCTATTAGACGGTGAACTGTCATTGTCTTGGTAAATAATTAAAGTTTTTTACATAGCTTGCCATTTTTATGGACAGTTTAAGTAGAAATATTCAAAAATATAAAACTCAAGGATATTTTATAAAAAAATTTTTTTCTTATCTTAGCAGATGACTGTACCAGGAGATCAGAGGGACAGCTGACATCTTCAATTTTTAAATCTGATGATCTTGAAATCCTACAACGAACAACTGAAGTGATTGCTATTACTCCAGATATATCATCATCCATTCACAGAAAAGATCTGTCATCTGATCCTATGAAACAGGTCCCATCTTCTGATTCATTACTGACTACTAAGGAAAATCAAAGTCACAAAAGAGGCATTAAAAAACAAACTGCTCCTAAAGCAAAGAAGTCATTTTCATGTTCAGAATGTGGGAAATGTTTTAACAAGAAATCACATTTTGTTACACACCAAAGAACTCACACAGGGGCGAAGCCTTTTTCATGTTCTGAATGTGGAAAATGTTTTAACTGGAAATCACAATTGGTTAATCACCATAGAACTCACACAGGGGAGAAGCCTTTTTACTGTTCAGAATGTGGGAAATGTTTTAACTCAAAATCACAATTGGTTAATCACCATAGAACTCACACAGGGGAGAAGCCTTTTTCATGTTCAGAATGTGGGAAATCTTTTAACACCAAATCACATTTTGTTACACACCAATTAACTCACACAGGAGAAAAGCCTTTTTGCTGTTCAGAATGTGGAAAATGTTTTAACCATAAAGGGAATCTTGTTACCCACCAGAGAATTCACACAGGAGAGAAGCTTTTTTCATGTTCAGAATGTGGGAAATCTTTTAACAACAAATCACATTTTGTTACACACCAATTAACTCACACAGGGGAGAAGCCTTTTTCCTGTTCAGAATGTGGAAAATGTTTTAACCATAACGGGAATCTTGTTAAACACCAAAAAACTCACACAGGGGAGAAGCCTTTTTTATGTTCAGAATGTGGAAAATGTTTTAACCATAACGGGAATCTTGTTAAACACCAAAAAACTCACAAAGGAGAGAAGCCTTTTTCATGCTCAGAATGTGGGAAATGTTTTAACCAGAAAGGGAATCTTGATTAACACCAAAGAACTCACACAGGAGAGAAGTCTTTTTGATGTTCAGAATGTGAGAAATGTTTTACTCAGAGTTCAAATCTTGTTACATGTGAGAGAATTCATACAGCAGAGAAGCCATATTCTTGCTCAGAATGTGGGAAATGTTTTAAATGGAAAAATAAATCTTGATTCAAAGAACCCACATAGGGGAGAAGACTTTTTCCTGTTCAGAATGTGGGAAATGTTTTAACCGGAGATCACTTCTTCTTTGACATCAAGTCACACAGGGGAGAAGCTTTTTTCATTTTCTTAATGTGGATAATATTTTACTTGGAAATCAACTGTTAATAAACATCAGAGGCATCACATAGGGGAGAAGGTTTTTTTATAATGTTGGAATAGTTTTAATCAAAATTGAATCTTCTTAAATAGGTTGTCTCTTGTCATTCCTCATGTTTGTTGACAAAAGGAAAAAAATAAACTTTATTACTTCCAAAAGTAAAACTATATTCCTAATTCACCCCCTGAAGGTTAGTCAATAGGTGACTAATAGAAAAAACATATATCCCACATCTCAGTATATAGGGTGAGGAGATGTATACACACTCACTCTCCAAGCCTCTCATTTCTACGACTCATCAGGAGACTATTTAATATTGACCTATATCCACGCCAGACTAGACAAAATAAAAACTAAAATCATGCATCATGTTATCTGATACAGTCAGAAAACTAGCCACATATCGGCAGATCCCAGACCTCAAACTATATACTGTGTAAGTTTATAAGCCACTCCAGTGTCAGGAATAGATAGTATGTGAAAATACAGTATAATTCTTGTGTTTTTCTCCTATAGGGACTGCCCTAGTTTGGGATTGTAACAGCTGTTAATTAGTAGTGCAGACAAATTGTCCTAGACCAGTGATGGCGAACCTATGGCATGCAGAGCCCTCTCTGCTGGCACGTGGTATCACCTCATCTGCAAGTGTCCTCGCTCCAGAGCTGCAGCTTCCTGCCTCACATGGCAGTCAGCGACGCGGCTGGATAACATCATCATTCAGCTCTGCAGCCGCTGTGCTAGTGAGGAAGCTTCCGGCGAGTGCGCGGAGAGGTGTGTGTGTGTAATGATGGGGGAGAGGGCAATGATGGGAGTGATGGAGAAGGCAATGATGGGGAGAAGGCAATGATGGGAGTGATGGAGAAGGCAATGATGGGGAGAGGGCAATGATGGCAGTGATGAAGAAGGCAATGATGGGTGTGATGGCAATGATGGGAGTGATGGAGAAGGCAATGATGGGGAGAGGGCAATGATGGGAGTGATGGAGAAGGCAATGATGGGAGTGATGGAGAAGGCAATGATGCGGGTGATGGGGAGAGTGCAATGATGGCAGTGATGAAGAAGGCAATGATGGGGGTGATGGCAATGATGGGAGTGATGGAGAAGGCAATGATGGGAGTGATGGAGAAGGTAATGATGGGGAGAAGGCAATGATGGGAGTGAAGGAAAAGGCAATGATGCGGGTGATGGGGAGAGGGCAAAAATGGGTGTGATGGAGAGGGCAATGATGGGGTGGTGAGGAGGAAATGATGGAGGTGGTTGAATGAGCAATTTCTACAATAAGGGGATCAGGATGGGGCACATTTCTACATGAAGGGGATCATACAAAAAGCAAAAAACACAAATATCCTGAACTAAAAAGTAAAAAATACTGCAAATAATGCATAAAGGTAATAATAATAATAATAATAATAATAAGGGTATTTAGTAAACATAATTTTGATCAAAATAATGTACAAGCCATCCTGCCACGTCACGGCAACCCTTGTGGGACAGTCCCTACTCTAGTATTTAAAACCTTTTCACTTGCCAAGTGGCGTGAATGTGAATAAGGGTCGAGCTGCTGAACCACTAGTAACAGCTTAGGCCAGACTGGATGGCTTTCCCAGCTCAGAAAGAGGGCGGTCACACCCATATATGCACTGAATGCACAATGAAATGAATAAAAAACAAATCTGAACTGAGAAAAGTAAGTTAATGTGTATGCACAATGTAAGTGCATATTAACACATGACCATTAACCAGAGAAAACCAGAGAGGTTTTAAATACTAGAGTAGGGACTGTCCCACAAGGGTTGCTGTGACGTGGCGGGATGGCTTGTACATTATTTTGATCAAAATTATGTTTACTAAATACCCTTATTATTATTACCTTTATGCATTATTTGCAGTATTATTAAAAGAATGGGGCATATTACTACAAGAAGTGGACAATGATGGGGCATATTACTACAAGAAGGGGACAATGATGGGGCATATTACTACAAGAAGGGGACAATGATGGGGCATATTACTACAAGAAGGGGACAATGATGGGGCATATTACTACAAGAAGTGGACAATGATGGGGCATATTACTACAAGAAGGGGACAATGATGGGGCATATTACTACAAGAAGGGGACAATGATGGGGCATATTACTACAAGAAGTGGACAATGATGGGGCATATTACTACAAGAAGTGGACAATGATGGGGCATATTACTACAAGAAGGGGACAATGATGGGGCATATTACTACAAGAAGGGGACAATGATGGGGCATATTTCAGGGTAGAATCTGCTTGCATTCCATGCTAAAATCTATCTAATCTGCATTTTTTCCCTAAAGATCAACCCAACTGCTGTGTCTGGAAAGGGCAGTGTGAGTGGCTCAGTGTCAGTGTGTGATAAGCAATCATGAGCTTGAAGCCCCCCTGCTGAACAAAAGAGAAGACTGCAAAGGTAAATTTCAAATCAATGAATAGTTTACATAATAGAATTGATCATCAAGGTTTAGGGACGGCAAGCGCTGTACAGGCAAGAGAGTTGGCAGCTGCGGACTCTCCTGTGCAGCGCTTATGATGGTCACTGCTGAGTAGTTCTCATTCATTTTCAGTGCTGCAGGACCTTGAGACGCCACTACACATTTTTCATCACACAAAATTGCCCTGTGGCACTTTGTCATAAATAATTGGATTTTAGGTTGCAGTTTGGGCACTCGGTCTCAGAAAGGTTCGCCATCAATGTCCTAGACTAAACTCAGTCTTCAGACGGCCCAATATGTACCACTCAGGGAGAACTTACCTGCTCCAAAGATCATTAGCAGCTTCTACCTAATGGCCATGCTGCGGTCTGTCAGGGAATGAGTGCAATATTGTTATAAAGACTAGGGATATGTGCAGTCATAATGTCTGGGGGATCTGTGCCATTATTTAGTATGAATATGGAAATTATCTCTGAAAGGTAAGTGTTCCCTGAGCGGTATATACAGGATTGTCACATACTATCTATTCCTGACACTGGAGGGGCTTATAAACTGGGATCTGCCAATATGTGGCTAGTTCTCTGACTGTTTCGGATAACATGATACATGATTTTAGGTTTATTTGTCTAGTCTCGCTTGAATATAGGTCAATATTAAATAGTCTCCTGATGAGTCACCTTTGGTGAGGACGATGAAGCCCGCAGAAATGAGAGGCTTGGAGAGTGAGTGTGTATACGTCACCTCACCCTATATACTGAACTGTGGGGCACATGTTTTTTCTATTAGTCACCTTCTGACTAACCCTCAGGGGGTGAATTATGGGTATAGCTTTACATTTGGAATTAATAAAGTTTATTTTTATCCTTTTATCAGCAAACATGAGGAATGACAAGAGACAACCAATTTAAAAAGATTCAGTTTTGGTTAAAACTACTCCAACACTATGAACATAAAAAAGGCTTCTCCCCTATGTGACATCGCTGATGTTTATTAACAGTTGATTTCCAAGTAAAATATTCCCACATTAAGAAAATGAAAAAGGCTTCTCTATGTGACTGCTCTGGTGTCTAACAAGAAGCGCTTTCCGGTTAAAACATTTCCCACATTCTGAACATGAAAAAGACTTCTCTGCTGTGTGAGTTCTATGGTGCCTAACCAAATCTGATTTCCGGTTAAAACATTTCCCACATTCTGAACATGAAACTGGCTTCTCCCCTGTGTGAGTTCTTTGGTGAGTAACAAAATTCCCTTTATGGTTAAAACATTTCCCACATTCTGAACAGGAAAAATGCTTCTTCCCTGTGTGAGTTCTCTGGTGTGTTACAAAATGTGATTTCTTGTTAAAACATTTCCCACATTCTGAACATGAAAATGATTTCTTTGCTTTAGGAGCAGTTTGTTTTTTATTGCCTCTTTTGTGACTTTGATTTTCCTTAGTAGTCAGTAATGAATCAGAAGATGGGACCTGTTTCATAGGATCAGATGACAGATCTTTGCTGTGAATGGATGATGATATATCTGGAGTAATAGCAATCACTTCAGTTGTATCTTGTAGGATCTCAAGATCATCAAATTTATAAATTGTCCCTCTGATCTCCTGGTACAGTCATCTGCTAAGATAACTAAGATAAAAAACAATTATTACTTATTAATAAAATATCCTTGAGTTTTATATTTTTGAACATTTCTACTTAGCTTGCCATTTTTATGGACAGTTTATGTAAAAAACTTTATTTACCAAAACAATGACAGTTCACAGTCTAATAGAAAACCTTGTTGGATGAACCAGTAGTGTGCGGTGTTCAACTGTTTGTTCATTCTGCCTCCCAAATATCGAATAAAAAGAAACCAATCAATGTTATGTAGGGGAAAATAATACCAATTCTCATCTCACAAAAAACAAGTCCGCACTCAGGTCCATCATCTGTCAACGGAAAAACAGATAAGGCAGGTTACAGTTAATGCTATAGTTAGAGTTAGTGTTTGGGCTAAAGTTAGGGTTACTGTTAGGCTAAAGAATTAGGCTTTTCTCAATTGTCTCCCCAATAATTGGGTCACGTCAGAGTTTTCTTTTTCCAAAAAAAAACAAAAACGAATAAAATGGCCGGTCAGTATTATAGTGCAGAGGAGGTGTGATGTACAATGTCTGTGAGGTATGGGGTTTTGTCCACAAAATATGATGTTTTCTGTTGTAAGTTTCCAGAAAGATCCGGCAGATATGACAATCCAGGCTGCTAGCTCTGCAGCTTCATCCCTCCTCCCTTCACACACACACACACAGAGCAGTGCCACCCCCCTCCTCTACAGCCTGTGTTCGCACTAGTAATAGGAGACCCCCCTGCTGTTACAACCATTTGTTTCCTTCTCTCCTCTTCAGAGCGGGAAAAACTTCTTTGTTTGAAACGAATAAAACTATGAGAGACTATACCATAAGAACCAAATACCCTAGAGATATGAAAATCACATTTTTGTAATCCGGGCGGTCACAGCGTCGCTGCCGTGGTTCTGGCGAAGCGTAATCCTTTCAGAACCTGAGATATGTGTTCCAGCTAAACGGTGTATCAGAACTACTGCATATTTGGTCTTGAATTATTGTACTCAACAAATCACAACCAATGATGCCCTATATGTGTCTGTGCGGGCTGCCCCCACGGAGTTATGATTAGTATAAGTTTTCTAGTGTAATTCTAAATCCAAAAGGGAGAGGTGGGATTAACCCAGCATGCATCTCTCCGTGATGTCACATAGCAAGTCTATAAAGCACTTCCTGGACAAAACCAGGGCAGAACAGCTCAAGTCGTCGTGCTAGAAAGACCCAGATGAGCGGAGAAGTGCAGCTCCGCCTCCACCCACCTTAGCCGCATGGTCTGCCTAAGGAACAATATGGAACTGTGAGTGTACTCTCTTTGTTTTCTCCACTTTTATTTTATACCTGTACTGTACATATTTTATGTCTCAATTTTATAGCAACTTTTATCTGTAATCACTGTCCTCTTTCGGAAAATAAATGAAATAATTATTTAGATCTGTCTCTATGCTCTAAGACTCGAACTATACGCCTTTGATAGATAATCGCTACTAATTCAAGGGGTTTGCCACGGACCCTCTTAATTTAACACTGTGAATAAAGTAACCGTGACTGGTGGCAGCGCGTTGTGCACGGCTATTGCGGCTTGCTGGCAGTCTAGAAGGGTCTTATATAGCTGAATAAGGGTCTGCGGCACCAGCATTCATAATTCCCTTACTGCAGAAGCCTAATTGCTGGTTCACAACAGGCAGCCCGTCCGGCGACCAATTATCCTAGGTGCAGTTCCCTGACTGACCTGAGGGTAAGGGGGGCGCCGGAGAGCTGCAAGTTCCAAAGTGGAACTGAGAAAGTGGGATATACATAAATCCCCGCAGTACTTGGAAGATTGATAGCAGTGGTGGGGCATCCAAATTAAACTCCCCCTGCGGCAAATTGTAGAGCGAGATTAGCTTGCTGGATATTTTTGTCACATGGTGCCAGTGGTGGGATAACTAGGATAAGCCCCACTGCGCCTGTGATAGCCGTGTGCCGGCATTGTGTCTCGTCCCTCCGTCCGCTGATACACCCGTGTCAGTGGTGGGACTGTGACATAGTGGTGACACAGGGTCCGCTGTCCATCGCGTTTTGGTGGCAGCGGGACCCCCGTTAGTCGCCTCCGTAAGTGGACGAACGGCCGTGGGCTGTTCGTCACAGGAGGCTTATGCACTTTTATGTTCTGACAGTGAAGAAAGTGCAGTGTCAGATGGCAATGTGGATTTCGAGGGCTTTAGTAGCAGTGATAGTGATAGCTCAGAAATGAGCAGTGATTCCGGTCCATCCTCACACACAAGGACCAGTACAACAAGAAGGACAAATAGCGCTTCTGGAGAAATGTCTCCAACTCAGGGAACAATGCCCAGTACTAGCGCTGTCCCTAGTGCTCGTGAATTGGCGCACACCAATGTCCAAGGGGCTTTGCCTCTTGATGTAGCATTTCCCAGATGGGAGGCTTCGGATTCGGCTACTCCATTCATCCCTAATTTTAATGCCATTCCTGTTATAAATATGGAGGTGGAAAATTTTGCACCAATTATTTTTTTTTAATTTGTTTATGACAGATAGCTTGCTAGAGCATATTATCCTACAAATGTATATGCGTCCCAATTCATCAGCCAGAATCCACGATCCTATTATGCTCGGTCAAATTTATGGAACCAACTAATGTCCTAGAAATGAAAACATTTTTAGGACTTACATTCACTATGAGGCTTGTTAAAAAAAAATGAGCATTCGGTCTTATTGGTCCAACCGCCTTGTTCAAGCCACCCCTATGTTTCCTGCCACTCTTCCTAGCACCTGTTATGAGATGCTCATGAGATTTTGGCATTTTAGCGACAATAGTCAATATCTGCCCGGAAATGCCCCAGAACATGACAGACTATTCAATATCAGACCCATCATCGAAGACTTGACAGAAAAGTTCTTAAAGCTCTACACCCCAACAGAAAACATTTCCATTGATGAGTCCCTTGTAAAATTCAAAGGAAGACTGCACCTCAAGCAATTTATTCCTTCTAAGAGGGCAAGGTTCGGAATAAAGCTCTATAAAATGTGTGAGAGTTCAACCGGATACACATCAGCTTTACACATTTATGAGGGGAAAGACACCCAAGTAAACCCACCAGGATGCCCTACTTATCTGGGGACATCTGGAAAAATCGTTTGGGAGCTGATAACTCCATTTTTACAAAAAGGCTACAATCTGTATGTTGACAACTACTACACCAGCATACCCCTATTTAAAAGTCTGTTTGAACATAACATAGGGGCTTCTGGGACCATTTGAAAAAACCATCAGGGGTTTCCACAATCATTGGTCAGCAAAAAGTTCTGAAAGGGGCAGTCAGGGGCTTTACACAATGGAGAGCTGCTTGTCCTTAAGTATAAGGATAAAGATATTTTTATCCTGAGCTCGATCCACACAGATGCCACAAGGGCCACTGCAGACCAACAGGGATCCACTACTCCAAAACCTGTGTCTGTCATTGACTACAGCAAATATATGGGGTGTGGACCTTGCAGATCAGGTTCTACAGCCATACCAGGTATCAAGAAAATCATAGATCTGGTATAAAAAGTTAGTCATGTATTTGTTTCAGGTGGCCACATATAATTCTTTTGTGTTATACAAAAAAGCCGGAAATGCAGATATTTTCCTTGATTATTATGAGGTCATGTAAATCTTGTTTTTGAGAATTTTGTCCCCGCCAATCCTTTATAATGTGAAGATGTCAGAAGACTCACTGAGCGACATTTTATTGCACTCATCCCAGTAACTGAAACAAGAAAGAACCCCCAGAGAAGATGTCGTGTATGTTCCTAGAGAGGAATGAGGCATGATCCCCGCTATTATTACCCACAATGCCCATCACTGCCAGCCTTATGTCTCCATGACGGCTTTACAATCTTCCACACAGAACCACGTTTTTCAACTGTTTTGAGATTCAAGCATTTGGGTTATTTAGTGACAGACACATTTGAGTAGAGCTGACTTAACAATTTCCGGGGGTAGGTGGGGGGAGGTCTCCAGAGACACAAGCTGGGCACAATATATTGGGCACTACAATGACATTTTTGCAATTTTTGCTCTAAAACTTCCACTACGTGTTTCTGGAAATCATCCTTGTAGTGAAAATGGTCACTATATCCATAGATGAATTCCCAGAGGGGTGTCATTTCCAACATGGGGTCACTTCAGGGGGATTCTGTTGTTCTGGCACTTAGCGGCTCTCCAAAGTGTCATAACAGCAGAATCCCCCCTGAAGTGACCCCATTTTGGAAATGACCCCCCTCTGTGAATTCATCTCTGGGTGTAGTGACCATTTACCTATCTATATATTTTCCACTGTAAAATCTGGGGTTAAAACAACATTTAAGTGGTAAAAATGTAATTATTTTGTCTTCACTGCCCAATGGTATAATTTTCTATGGAACAGCTGTGGGGTCAGTATACTCACTGCGCCACTAGAAGAATTCATTCAGGGAAGTATTTGGTAAAATGCAGTCACTTTTGGGGGCTTATGCAGTTCTGGCACCTCAGGGTCTCTGACAATGTGACATGTCACCCATAAACAATTCCAGCTAAATCTGCTCTCCAATATGGCCCTCACTCCCTTCCAAGCTCTGCCATGCTCACAAAGAGTGGATTACCCCCACATATGGGGTGTCAGAATACTCAGGACAAATTGCAAAACAACTTTTGGGGTCCAATTTCTCCTGTTACCCGTTGGAAAAAAACAATTGAGGGCGAAAAGTTCATTTTTTTGTGGAAAAATTTTTTTTTTTATTTTCACGGCTCTATGTAATTAACTTCTGTGAAGCACTTGGGAGTTCAAAGTGCCCACCTCATGTCTAGATAAGTTCCTTGGGGAGGCGTTTAGTTTCCAAAATGGGGTCACTTGTTGGGGATTTCCACTGTTTAGACACGTTAGTGTCTCTGACAATGTGACATGTGAGCCACAAACAATTCCAGCAAAATCTGCTCTCCAATATGGCGCTCCTTCCCTTCCAAGCTCTGCCATGTGCCCAAACAGTAGTATTCTCCCACATATGGGGTATCTACGTGTTCAGTAGGAGTCTGCAAGGAGTTTGTATGTTCTCCCCGTGTTTGCGTGGGTTTCCTCCGGGCACTCCGGTTTCCTCCCACACTCCAAAGACATACTGATAGGGAATTTAGATTGTGAGCCCCATCGGGGACAGTGATGAAAATGTGTGCAAACTGTAAAGCGCTGCGGAATATGTTAGCGCTATATAAAAATAAAGATTATTATTATTATTATTATTCAGGAGAAATTGTATGGAGCAATTTCTCCTGTTACCCTTATGAAAATGCAAAATATGGAGCTAAAAAGATTTGTGAAAAATTGTATTTTTTTTATTTCCACGGCTCTACATTATAAACTTCTGCGAAGCACCTGTGGGTTCAAGGTGCTCAATACACATCTGGATAAGTTCCCTAAGTGGTCTAGTTTCCAAAATGGTGACACTTGTTGGTGGTTTACACTGTTTAGGCACATCAGGGGCTCTCGAAACATGACATGGCAACCGGCTAATTATTCCAGCATATTTTACATTCAAAAAGTCAAATGGCGCTCCTTCCCTTCCGAGCCCTGCCGTGCGCCCAAACAGTAGATTTCCCCCACATATGGGGTATCAGCATGCTCAGGAGAAATTGCAAAACAAAATGTATAGTCCATTTTCACCTATTACCCTTGAGAAAGTAAAAAAAAAATTAGGTCTAAAGGAAAATTTTTGTGATGGTGGGATCTGACACTGATGTTCCTTTAGCTTGAAGTTCACCTTTAATCTGTTTAGAAGTTTTTCTGGGCTCTCTTGTTACCATTCATATTATCCATCTCTTTGATTTGCCATGAATTTGACTCCTGTGGCCACGTCCAGGGAGGTTGGCTACAGTCACATGGAGCTTACATTTCTGAATAATATGTGCAGCTGTAGTCACAGGAACATCAAGCTGCTTGGAGATGTCTTATAACTTTTACCTGTAACATGTTTGTCTATAATTTTCTTTCTAATCTCCTGAGACAACTCTTTCCTTCGCTTCCTCTGGTCCATGTTGAGTGTGATACACACCATGTCACCACACAGCACAGTGAGGATCTGTAGCCTCTATACAGGCCACTCACTGATTCCAAGATTGTAGACTCCTGTGATGATAATTAGTGGACACACCGCGATTTAACATGTCCCTTCTGTTACATTATTTTCAGGGAACCATCATATCTGTCCAGGCCTATTTCATGAGTTTAATTTTTTTTTTTAATTCTGTGGAAGCATGGTTGAAAAGCAATGTCTGACTTTCATTTGTTCATTTTCATAGATTTTTATTTATTATTACTTTTGTCAGATTCAAGTTATTTCTGTGACCATTGTGGGTTTTTCTGTCATTAAACGAGGGGTACCAACAATTTTGACCCCGTGTGTATAGATTATAACCATCAGTGAATTAATTAATAACATGGAATCACTTTATGGGGATTTCTACTGTTTTGGTTTTCTGTCATTTAGTTATATTAGGGCTTCTGCATATGGTGTCCAATCTCATCTGGGATCTGTTCCTGCTGTCCAGCTGGAGTAATCTGCTCCCTACTTCAGCCAATTGGAAAGTACCACACCCTACTAAAGCGCAAAGCACATGGCCGGAATCTGCCAGATACAGCGCTGTTCTCCTCTGGTTCAGTCCTCTGTGCTCAGCTTGTGGCTTGTGTATTTGTTTCCTGCTGTGACCGTGGCCCGTTTACTGACTACTCTTGTGTCTTCTGATTCTGTATTCTGTCCTTCTGGTTCTGACCCAGCTACCTGACTATTCTTCTTGCCATCTAACACCACAGAATAGCAGGTAACACCATGGTCCAAGCCTAGTGGTCCCAGTGTAGGTCCAGATCCATCTGAGGGTGTTAAAGGGCGATGAGCAAGGCAATCCTTGGGATATGGAAAGCAGAGAAGATAGTGACAACCAGCAAAATGTCACCGGTGATAGCGGTGCCTGCACAGTAGCATCTATAAGTAAGAGACAGAGGCTACTGCGCAGGCGCCGCTGGTGTCATTTTGCTGGATGTAATTTTTTTTTCTAAGCCTCACAATAGCCACAATATTATAGGCATTATCACCAATAATATCAATGCTATTATATGCATTATGTAATAATGGGGGCAGGTCAGTGAGGGATCAGCGACCTGTCATAAGCCAATACAGATGAATATGTAATTAGAGCTCCACATAAAGCCCCGCCCACAGCCCCGCCCCAGAGCACGAGAATCTCATTAACTGAAAACTACAAATACAGATTAAACAACAGTAAACCAGAGTTGCCCTCATTTATGGTGGACCATTGGAGCTACTATGGATCCTGAGCAGAAGATTAGAGATAATATTGCTCCCCATTTCAGGAGAGATTGTGCAGTAATCTGAATTCCTTAGGATCAAAAACAATGTAATTTATGACGTGGAGAGAATCCATGACACCAGGGCTGGAGCCAACACATCTCCTGCAGGCGGGAATAAATGTATATTACAGCCCTCAGCCACGCACAGCTTAGAGAGGTGAGTTGTGAAATACTCGCCAGGATTTGAGTACTGTGAGTACCGCATTACTCGCCGAGTACCAAATCCTAACGAGTATACTTGCTCATCCCTAGTGACCATGAGACATTCAGCAGCACAGAAGGGAGAGAAGATTCATCCGATAAGATCTCAGGGATCTAGGAAGCCAACAGCACCATTACCCTCCGCTTTCTCTTACAGGCCCAGCATAAGATTTTTATTCAAGTGATTTCCTATCTTGTCAGCACATTCTACGTACGCTGTCATTTGGCTTTATAGTTTACAGATCTGGGCAGGTAACGGTCAGCGTCTCCTAATGTGAAGGAGAGAATGGCTGATTCCTGTCTCTTTGTCTTGAGAATAAACTTCAGGATCTCTAAGCAGCCGAAGCTCCAGTCCCGAGTAGCGGCGGAAGCGACGGGTGTTGATGCGAGAGACTCGTGCAAGTTTCTTGCATCACACACAGTATTGTGATCCCGGCCTAACTCTGTGTTCAGTGTGACTCTTTAAGCGCGCACTCGGCCTATATTGGGTCAGGTGCAAGCAATCATACTGAAAGATCTTGCTTTAAGGGATCACCCTCACACTAATCCCAGGGGGTAGGTGGATCCTCCAGGTTGTAAGTTCTATAGAAAAGGGCTTTCAATGCCCAAAGTCATTTGAACAGTTTTGGGTGGAGGAGAATGTTGTGGTCTAGAGGCAAAATGGTGATCATGGTAATACGGCCGGACTACACCACCGATAAAGCAGCCACAGCCGGTGACTGAGAGGAATCTGTGACTTATAATAATAATAGATTTTATTTTTATAGCGCCAACATATTCCGCAGCACTTTACATTTCAGAGGGGATTTGTACAGACAATAGACATTACAGCATAACAATAATCACATACAGTAGATTATAAGAAATACCAAGAGGAGTGAGGGCCCTGCTCGCAAGCTTCTCTGCATTCAGTGGTTACTACTCACCTGGGTAGTCATATGTGGGAATCTTCTCTTTACACCACTCATCACCCCTCACATATGTCTCTGTAGTATTAATATGGGTCAGATCTTCACCCTGAAACAAATATTGTAAAAGTCACCGACAGATGGAGAAGTCCCATCTATGATCAGCTCTAATCCTGAAATCTCCACCGTTCTCATTACACAAGTATAAAACATATAATACTGGTGGCTAAAACAAGACTGAGCACAAGACCTTCACAGCCGTCTACACATCATAGGGGAGATCTCCTGACACCTTCTCTCCATCTACCTGATGATCCTGAGGAGCACTGGGATCTTCTTGGTTACAGTCCTGTGGAAGAAGAGGACGGGGACATCTCTCTGGTGTTGTCCTCTTACTGGATAGATCTGGAGGAAACACATACAGGGACTGAATTCATTCTCTACGTACAGATACATAGTAACATAGTAACATAGTTTTGAAGGCTGAAGGAAGACCTTATGTCCATCTAGCTCAGCCTATTTTTAGTGCAGCTGTTCTGCATTGTTGATCCTGGGGAAGGCAAAAAACCCACAGAGTAGAAGCCGATTTTTTCCATAGGGAAAAAAATTCCTTCCCCTAAGCTGGGTCAACCATCTTTCTTACATTCATTCAGTGAGTTGGCCATCACCACTTCCTCAGGAAGAGAATTCCAGAGCCTCACTGCTCTTACCGTGAAGAACCCTCTTCTACGCTGGTGCAGAAATTGTCTTTCCTCCAAACGAAGAGAATGCCCCCTTGTTCTTGTCACAGTGCTTGGTAGAAACAGTTCATTGGAGAGATCTCTGTATTGCCCTCTGATATACTTGTACATATATATTATGTCTCCCCTAAGTCTTCTCTTTTATAGAGTAAATAGACATAATTTTGATAACCTTTCTGGGTATTGTAGTGAACCAACTCCCATTTATCATTTTAGATAATTATAGGCCGTGTGTATTTAGTCCTGTCTATTACCTGGTGATGTGAGGGGCTGGGGAACCTCCATTATGACGTCCTTGTACAGATCTCTGTGTCCTTCTAAATACTCCCACTCCTCCATGGAGAAATAGACAGCGACATCCTGACACCTTAAAGAAACCTGACACATACAATGATACCGTCATCCCCCGATCCCTTCATAGTGTTACTGTATAATGTCCCAGCATTCCCAGCAGTGTCACCTCTCCAGTCAGCAGCTCAATCATCTTGTAGATGAGTTCTAGGATCTTCTGGTCATTGATGTCCTCATGGATCAGGGGGTGAGGTGGAGGCCCCGTGATTGGGCTCAGGGGTCTTCCCCATCCCTCAGACACAGGGTCCTGACAGCGATCACTAGAGGTCTTCTTCACCACTGTGTAATCCTGGTTATGGAGAGACACATGAATAAATCTCACTCCAGACATTTCCAGAGTCCTCACCTCTCCAGTTCTGTCCATCTGTTATTCCCATAGATAAGAATGATGTAATGTGACGTCATCAGAATCTCTCACCTGTCCAGTGAGACGGAAGAGGATCTCTAGGGTGAGGTGTAACATCCTCTCCGCCATCTTGTCTCTGTCCATATCCATCCTTGATGGGTAAATCAGGAAAATTCTCTTCAGTAGAAGATCTTCACTGAGAGGATCCGATATTGTAGAGACCTGAATGAGAAGAAGATGATCCGATGTAACACCATAAGAATCCTGTGTAATAATACAATTACTGGAGATAATAAGGGAAACATATGAGGAGATTTATTATCTTACAGGGTTTAGTTTTCTTCCCTGACATCTACTAATAAAACCTATATATTTAGGCCACAGACAACAAGCAGTTTCCTCCTCGGAGTCGGCAGCTGAACACGTTCCTCATAGACTCATCTTCCATAACGCTAATTCTCGTCTCATTACCGACACTGGAATCGGCATTAGCAATACTGCAGGAGATATTCATTACACGCGACATGAGAAATAACTCCTTCATGATGAGGACGACATCTTCATCTTCTACTGCGGCTCTAGAGACAGATGTGGCCAGAGTCGGTCACTGCCTCCATCCCCACCGGCCGTCTATATGAAGGTTTCCTGTCTTCCCCGCACTGGAATCTTCTCTCACGTTAGATCTCAGCTCTGAGTCACACACAGAAGTTTGAGGCTTTTCTGGAAGAACAGGACAGGAGAGATCTGAGGCCGATGTCTCCATGTACAGGGTTTCCCCTCGGGATAAGAGGCTTTTCTATCCCTTTCCCCCAATTAGAGGGGACACCTGTGGATATCGGGGTCTTTACCGGCTGCAGTCCTGGGGGGATTTACTCGGTAACGTGGACGTTGGACAAACGTCACCATCAATTACCATCACAGTGAAGGAACATCGCTCCTCTATTCAGCTCTATGGATCCAGGATGAAATCCACTGCGGCCCCTGCAAGAAAAGAGCGAAGTCTGGTGAGACCCCCGAGGCCGGAGATTTCTACAGCTGCTCTGTTGGCACAGGACCTGTGATGAGGTCACAGGAGGGGAGGAGTCAGGGGTCACATTATCAGGGGCCTCAGTGTGTGCAGGACTCTGCTGTGCTGGTTGTCATGGTGCTGGATGAGGGGAAGTTTCTGTGTGGGGTCAGGAGGGGTTTACAGGGTGGATGTAGCAGAGCCGCGTGTGTGCGAGGTGTACGGAGCGGAGCCGTGTGTGTGCGAGGTGTACGGAGCGGAGCCGCGTGTGTGCGAGGTGTACGGAGCGGAGCCGTGTGTGTTCGAGGTGTACGGAGCGGAGCCGCGTGTGTGCGAGGTGTACGGAGCGGAGCCGTGTGTGTATGAGGTGTACAGAGCGGAGCCGCGTGTGTGCGAGGTGTACGGAGCGGAGCCGCGTGTGTGCGAGGTGTACGGAGTGGAGCTGCGTGTGTGCGAGGTGTACGGAGCGGAGCCGCTTGTGTGCGAGGTGTACGGAGCAGAGCCGCGTGTGTACGAGGTGTACGGAGCGGAGCCGAATGTGGGAAATGTTTTGCAGATGAATCAAATTTTGTTACCCACCAGAGAACTCACACAGGGGAGAAGCCTTTTTCCTGTTCAGAATGTGGGAAATGTTTTAACCAGAAAGTGCTTCTTGTTAGACATCAGAGCAGTCACACAGAGGAGAAGCCTTTTTCATTTTCTTAATGTGGCAAATATTTTACTTGGAAATCAACTGTTAATAAACATCAGAGACGTCACATAGAGGAGAAGACTTTTTTATGTTGATGTTTGAATAATTTTAACCAAAATTGAATCTTCTTAAATGGGTTGTCTCTTGTCATTCCTTATGTTTGCTGACAAAAGGATAAAACTAAACCTTATTAATTCCAGATATAAAGCTATACCCATAATACACCCCCTGAAGGTTAGTCAGAAGATGACTAATAGAAAAAACATGTACCCCACGTCTCAGTATATAGGGTGAGGTGACGTATACACACTCACTCTCCAAGCCTCTTATTTCTACGGGTTTCATCGTCCTCACCAAAGACGACTCATCAAGAGAATATTTAATATTGACCTATATTCAAGCGAGACTAAATTAAAAAGAAAACTAAAATCATGTGTCATGTTATCCGAAACAGTCAGAAAACTAGCCACATACTGACAGATCCCAGACCTCAAACTATATACTTTGGAAGTTTATAAGCCACTCCAGTGTCAGGAATAGATAGTATGAATTTGAATTTACCAAGTGGCTGCAATGAAACAAAGAGTGAAAAATGTAAAGGGGTCTGAATACTTTCCATACCCGCTGTATCAGTAAAAATAACTCCTCTTTATTAGGTAAAGTATAAAAGAATTGCTCCATTTTCCGATACCCGTCGCGTCTCCATTTTTCATGATCTCGGGTTGGGTGAAGGCTTATTTTTTGTGTGCCGAGCTGACGTTATTAATGGATACCATTTTGGTGCAGATACGATCTTTTGGTCATCCTTTATTGCATTTTAATGCAATGTTGAGGCGACCAAAAAAAGTAATTCTGGCGTTTTGACATATTTTTTCTCGTTACGCCATTTAGCGATTAGTTATTTTTTATAGTGATAGATCGGGCGATTCTGAACGCGGCTATAACAAATATGTGTGTGTTTGATTTTTTTATTGTTTTATTTTGAAAGGGGGGTGATTTGAACTTTTATATTTTTTTAATATTTTTTAAAACTTTTTTTATTTTTGGCATTGTGAAGACATTCAGCATTGTATCTTAATTAACCAGATGACTATTTTTTAGCAAACGAAGAATAATAGAATGTTATCTGTATGTTGGCTTTAAATTTAAGTGTTGATTTCTGGTTGGTCAAGAAAACAGACTTTTGTTTGTGTAAGCCGGTAATATTGACATCTATACATCCAAAGGACAAGAGACAGGACAGCAGCCACAACATCATCACAAGGGACACGGATCTATCATTCTATAGGAAACAACCTAGGGGTTTTCAGCCTCGGTTGGAAGAATACAGATCTGCTCCATTGACCATCGCTGAACCATGGATACGTTTGCAGATGCCAGATTGTGATCTTTGTACCAACTGGCCTTGTACCTTGTATGGACTGTCATCTTCTCACACTTGTCGTTACCTCCTCTCTGTGTGTGTGACACAGCTGGGTAGTGACCCTGGAAGATCTGAAGTCACAGCTGCTATTATCCCGGCGGGTCAGTGGAGGGTGAGACTCTGTAATGTGCCCCATCTTGGGTCCTGTGCTGGGACTGTTCTATGTGTTATCTGCCTGTTCTGTGGTACAATAAAGCATTGCCACACTGTTTTACCCTCACCCTGTGTTGTCTGAGTAGTGTTTTGCCCATGCTAATAGGAGAGCGGGAGTTCGGCGGGACGATCACTGGTTCATGTGGTTTTGTCTAGCAGGTGGCGCGCAGCATTCCGGCAGTGACAAGCATAGAGGTCTGCTGGAGACCTCTGGTTGTCATGCCAACCCATCGGTGACCCATGATCATGTGATGGGGTAACAAATGGGCGGGATTTCCAGCGCACTTGCTGGAAGTGTGCTTTAAATGCAGCGGTCAGAGGCTGTTAGGGGCAAATGGCAGATGTTCAAAACAGCTGACATGTGCCGGAAAAGATGTAAGCTCACCGCCGGAGCCCAAATCAAAGGGAGGAAGTACATTTACACCCGAGGTCAGAAAGGGGTTAAAGGGGATTGTTTTTACTGAGACAGAAGTGGTAATCAATCATGTATACATACAAATAATTACAGAAATACACAGCTTCTAATGGTAAATAGTATAGAGTTAAGACAAGAAAATATAATTTGTGTAAACCATGTGTAGATATAAAAATTCAGGCAAATGTCAAATGTTAGAAATATCAGAGAAAAGAAGCGATCAAAAAGTCCAAAACCACATATATAGGAAAATATAAAATACAATTTTATTGTGATATATCAGGAAACAGAAAAACAATGGGACACACCAAGGGTAAGAAAGACCCAAGGGATAGCGGTAGTGTAACATTGCCATAATGGCATAGTTCAAAGGTGTATTGCACTTATCCCTAATCCAAGTAGCCGGACAGGATATACAAACATAATAGTCAATAAGCTTAGCAATAGAATAAAAATTATTACCCGTCCGGGTATAAGGGAGAGGTCCACCCTGGCTTTATAATCAATTTGTTACAATTGTTTTAATGGGTTTTCTCTCCATGAAATTGTTATGGTAAATGTCAGATGTTGTAGCGCCATCTAGTGGCCATGTGCAGAAGTGCCATCATAGTATCCTAAGAGAGCGTCACTATCAAGGTGGGGATGAGATAAGTGCACCGTATTTATTGAGTGTAAGATAAATCCATACATAGATATATGTAACCGGATTGTAGATCTATCACTGGATATCAGTGTATAAGGGGAATAGATCCTGTGCACTTATAGATGAATAGCTTATATAATGAGAGGACACAGAGCAAAGGGTATAAATAGTGAGAGAATAAAGAGCTGACAGCGCATTACATCCCTGGGATACAGATAGGAGATATAAAGTGCAGCCAGTGCTATATGGGATATCCCAGGAATACAGCACAGCCCATATAGTGTAAAGGAGGAACCATCCTAACAAGAGATGGAGATTACAGATCCTACAGACGACTTGCCGGGAGTGTACAGAGAAAGATGGCAGATTCACCACTATTCCCTCTTACGGGCGTTTCGCCCCGTCAGCTTCCTCAGAGGGTATATATAAGTGTTTCCAACACACCAAGGTCCTGCACTAATCCAGGCAAGGGGAGTAACTCTGGGGTAAAGTGGAGTGTTTCTAAAGGAATTGGGGCTGTTCCCGGTCACATCTTCCCCAGTGAAGCAGGAGGTTCAGGATGAAAACCTGTTGGTAAGACCAAGATGAATAATGCTGCATCTGGTAGCGATCAGTCAGGTAAAGTGATAGTGAGGGGGGTCCGGAAACAAAACAATGCAGGTGAAAAGAGCCAAATGTGACCCCACCAAGTGACCAGTGAGAGTGCAACTGTGCAACGGGTAAGAAAAGAGAATAAACAGTGATATGGTAAAGATATAAAGAGAAAAGCAGCTTAATAACAGTGATGATAATAAAATCTATGGGAAGTGTTTGTGGTGAAGTGTATACACTCCTAGAAATGTTTCCTCTACAATATAGAGATATAAATGATCAGTATTAGGACGTGTAACAAAGAGGAATCTGTTATTATATAGAGAGAATGTAATGAGCAATAAATGACGGGAATAATCGGGAATGAAATTGTTATTAATACTATAATGAGATCCCAGCACCTGACACTTCCCGGGATATATGGGCTTATATTAGAATCCCAATTACCAACTGGAAAGATAAAAACAAAGGGAAAAGGGCGGAACAAAAAACAAGCCCCAAACACCTCATAACCCACAATGTAAGGGCAGAAAAATACCGGAAATATAAGTTTCTATTCACACTGCAATATTAGTCACCTGTGATCTGTGTCTCTCCCAGAAGAGAAGTCATCACAGCGTCATTCCCCGTAATAACCGTATAGAGGAGGAAATGATGGCGGAGAGAGCGTCCATTGTTAGAATAGTGGGGAGACACAGATGGGATCCAATGCTCCTGACTGTCCGGATGTCTAGAGGATCGTCACCATCGGAGAGTAACGTGCAGATCGGCGATCTTGTGACCGTTGTATTATGGGGAGATAAGAAACAAATAAGACACATTGAGATCAGAGAAAACTGTTCTATGTAATAAAGAGTGTAGAGAACGAATTCCACCAAACCCCCTATAGGAAAGGGGAGAAGCTGAGAACTTCATCTACACCATTGGGATGTCAGGGATTTAATTGCCGGATCCATTTAGTCTCTAATTGTGACCAGATCTTTTTCCAGTCGCCCCCTATTGGTAACCAGGACCCTATCGGTGCCAGAGACACAGAGGAAACCAACTACAGCAAAAGAAACCCTAAAAAATAACTTTTCATAATTATTTAAAAACTATCAAATTTTACAAGAAAAAAACAAGAAAAATATTTCCAATGTAAAGGAGTAATGGGGGGTCTGGTGGTAGTAATGGGGGGTCTTGTAGTAGTAATGGGGGTCTGGTGGTGGTAATGGGGGTCTGGTGGTGGTAATGGGGGTCTGGTGGTAGTAATGGGGGGTCTGGCGGTGGTAATGGGGGTCTGGTGGTAATAATGGTGGTCTGGTGGTGGTAATGGGTGGTCTGGTAGTAGTAATGGGGGTCTGGTGGTAGTAATGGGGGTATGGTGGTGGTAATGGGGGGTCTGGTGGTAGTAATGGGGGTCTGGTGGTGGTAATGGGGGGTCTGATGGTAGTAATAGGGGTCTGGTGGTGGTAATGAGGGTCGTGGTGGTAGTTATGGGGTGTCTGGTGGCAGTAATGGGGGTCTGGTGGTAGTAATGGGGGGTCTGGTGGTGGTAATGGGGGTCTGGTAGTAGTAATGGGGTCTGGTGGTAGTAATGGGGGTCTGGTGATGGTAATGGGTGGTCTGGTGGTGGTAATGGGGGGTCTGGTGGTAGTAATGGGGGGTCTGGTGGTAGTAATGGGGGGTCTGGTGGAGGTAATGGGGGGTCTGGTGGTAGTAATGGGGGGTCTGGTGGTGGTAATGGGGGTCTGGTAGTAGTAATGGGGGTCTGGTGGTAGTAATGGGGGTCTGGTGGTGGTAATGGGTGGCCTGGTGATGGTAATGGGTGGTCTGGTGGTGGTAATGGGGGGTCTGGTGGTAGTAATGGGGGGTCTGGTGGTAGTAATGGGGGTCTGGTGGAGGTAATGGGGGTCTGGTGGTAGTAATGGGGGGTCTGGTGGTGGTAATGGGGGTCTGGTAGTAGTAATGGGGGTCTGGTGGTAGTAATGGGGGTCTGGTGGTGGTAATGGGTGGTCTGGTGGTGGTAATGGGGGGTCTGGTGGTAGTAATAGGGGGTCTGGTGGTAGTAATGGGGGGTCTGGTGGTGGTAATGGGGGGTCTGGTGGTAGTAATGGGGGGTCTGGTGGTAGTAATGGGGGTCTGGTGGTGGTAATGGGCGGTCTGGTGATTGTAATGGGGGTCTGGTGGTAGTTATGGGGTGTCTGGTGGTGGTAATGGGGGTCTGGTGGTAGTAATGGGGGTCTGGTGGTGGTAATGGGGGTCTGGTGGTAGTAATGCCGGTAAAGTGGAATTACCAAGATACAATAATAACGTATTGGTTTAGCACTAATTAAATAACACAGAGGAAATATCTCGGGAAGATAGATTGTGTATGACCCTACGTAGATATCCCTTCCTTACAGCGGAGGGTGGCACCCTGAGTAGTGATTTGGCGCCTCCGATCCACGTCCAATGACCCTTATTCACCCTCAACAGGACTCCTTACCAAAAGTTTGCGACCTTGTGACCGAATACTATGTGTTCGGTACGGGTCCAGATCTTTACAGATCAGGTTCGCCCATCCATAGTGACTAGGTCTTTTTCCAGTCGCCACCCCTATTGGTAACCAGGACCCTATCTGTGCCAGAGACACGTAGTAAGCTGGAATCACAGTTATGTTTTGTCTTGAAATGTCTTGGCAAGGGTTTTAACCCCTTTCTGACCACTGATGGCATAGTATGTCAGCAGTCAGTATCCCCTGCTCTGGCGGTGAGCCCACCTCAAAGCTGCGACATGTCAGCTGTTATAAACAGCTGACATGGGGGCGTGGCCTGCATGCAGACCAGAGAGGCCACATAACTCACAGGCTCCTGCGTCTCCGGACTTAAACCGGATAATAACAGCACTCTATATTACCTCTCCTCCTCCCTGTGCACAGTAACGGCTCCTGGAAGATCCTGGGCACATGATGACCCGAGGGAGAGCGCAGAAGCGCAGTTCCTCGCCGAAGCTCCCAGACTTCTTCCCCCGAGGACAAACTGCACATGCTGCAGGTAAAATGGCTGCGGCTTCCCCCTCAGCTTCCTCCCACTCATTGGGTGGCTCTGGGGGGAGGGGGACATCTGAGACTCACAGCAACCTGTCTCCTATTACTAAAGGAGACATGAGAGACTTTCTGGTCTTCATTCGTGCTTCCCTAAAGGAAGATATGCAGTCCATGCTGCAGGAGATTAGAGGGGAAGTCTCGTCCCTGGGGGAGAGAACTGCTCATGTCGAGAGCAAGATGGCTGAATATGCCAAGACTATAAATGCCCTAGTGTATGAGAACGAAGCTTTGAGACAGGATATGGCTGTGGTCCAGAATAAGATGTATGATCTGGAAGATAGATCACGGAGGAATAATGTGCGTGTCGGGCATACCGGAGAACATTCCAGATAAGGAGCTGGCTGGCTTTTTGCTTAAATTCATGCAAACTGTACTCCCAACCTTGCTCCCCAGGGATTTCCTGATTGACAGGATACATAGACTCCCCAAACCCCGGCATGTGGACCCAACCTTGCCCAGAGACACTTTGGCGCACGTCCACTTCTATACTACCAAAGACGCCTTCATGCAGGGGATGAGGAAACCCCCTGAGCTCCCTGCTGAATACCAAGGCTTGCAGGTGTTCCCAGATTTATCAGCGTCCACGCTGGCAAGGAGGCGAGAATTCGCTCATGTTTGTAAAGCACTACGTGATGTTCATATCCGATACAAATGGGTATTCAATCCTGTCACGCTGATAATATCTTATGAAGGTCGTGGTGTGGTCTGCCAATCTCCCAAACAGGCTGAGAACAAGCTAACCGATTGGAAGATTTCCTCTGCTCCCCGCCAGAACCCGATGGGAAAGAAAATTGTTCAGGACTGGATTCAAACTTGAAGAGGAGGATGAGATGCTGTCCGGATGCAGGACTCTGCTGTGAGGGTGCTACGGATTTTGTCACCGTTTTTTTTTTTCTTTATGCTCCAGCACCCCATCCAAGATAACTCCCGGTTATTTTCCATCTTTTTGGGAGTGAACCTTGGAACTGCCCTGAGCTGGCATTTACCTGCGGTCTAGGACTGACCACTCAGGCATTTCACTGCCTGACTATCCTGGCCTTTGGCCTAGTGGCTGCATGACTTTGTGTTTAGAATTTTTTTTAGTTTTCTGTGTTTTGTTTCCCTTGTCTCCTGTTTTTTAGGTACACCTCCGAGATGGGTCTTTTTAATGTGGTTACTGTGGTTCTCTATGTTGCCAACACACGAGCCCAGATGCAGGTGATATGGGTTCATGAAGATGTATGTGTGATAGCAAGTTTTATAATGTAGAATTATGAGTGTTACCATTATGTTTTTAAGTGTTAGGGGGTTGAACTCCCCCAATAAGAGGTCCATCCTATGGAAAGAGGTGAAAAAATCAGGTGCGGAGATTATCTGCCTGCAGGAGACGCATCTGATAGAAGCTGATAATTTTAGGCTGCGTCACCCACAATTCTCTAATATTTACTTAGCTAATAATAACACTAAAAAGGCTTGGGTGTGCATCATCTTTAAAAATACATTAGCCATCAAATGTATTCGGAAGGTAGCGGATCCTGTGGGCAGATTTCTGTCCCTCATATGCACATTGAATGGCGAGTTGCACACTATCACAGTCATCTACGCCCCAAATCATTCGCAACAGACATTTATCCGCAAAGTACTACATAGATTGGGTGGTCTGGCGCAGGGTGAAAAGATATACTGTGGAGACTTTAATCTTCCCATGGACAGGGATCTAGACTGCTCACGAGGTGGCATTCGGCCTAGGGGGGTGTTGAAAGGCATAGCCAAAGAATATCATCTACACGATTTCTGGAGGTACTCCCACGCAAGTGAAAAAGATTATACCTTTTATTCCTTCCGACACCGTACATATACTAGGATAGACCATATTCTGGTGGATACTTCGGTTCTTCCTAGATGCATCTCCTCCAGCATAGGATTAATTACCTGGTCTGACCATGCTCCCATTGTGTTACAGTTAGCGTTAAAACATCATGCGAACCCTGCTTTTCGGTGGCGTCTGAACCCTTTTACTAAATGAGAAGGTGACGTGTGGTATCTCTACTGAGTTGACTCACTACTTCCATATTAATGAAAATGGGGAAGTTTCAGATGAAACGCTATGGGCTGCGCATAAAGTAGTTATACGGGGATATCTCATACAACAAGCCTCCATACTGAAGCGTAATAGAGGGATAGGGGATGACCTCTTAGCTAGACTTTACCAGTTGTAATCACTGAATAAAACCTCACCCTCGCAGGCGGTGTCGGATGAGATATACAGGGTACGCTTTCAGTTGCGGGAGATTTTGCTTTCTGCCTATGCCCGTAAATTACATAAGCTTAAAACTCACTTTTACGCCACTGGAGACAGAACGGGAGCAATACTGGCACGTAGGGTACGTAAGCGAGAGGCTAAATCCAGAAAAGATGGTTTACAAGATCAGAATGGGTGTCTGGTTAGGAATCCGATTGACATCACGGAGACATTTGTAAAGTACTACTCCCATTTATATAACTTACATTCTGACCCGCAGACCCGTCAACCCACTCAGGTAGCAATCGATTCATATCTGCAATCAGTTAATTTACCACGTGTATCCCAAGAACAATTATTATTGTTAAACGCCCCATTTACAGAAGAGGAGATCAAAAAAACTATTAAAAGCAGGAAGCTACACACTGCGCCTGGTCCGGATGGACTATCAAATGAATATTATCGCACTTTTCAGGAACTTCTGGCCCCATATCTATTGAGGATGTTTTCATGTTGGTGGGATTCAGGCAAAGTTGCTGCCCCTAATTTGGAAGCTACTATTACCACTCTCCCTAAGCCAGGTAAGACCCCTGATAGTCCTGGGAATTTTAGACCCATTGCTTTATTGAATTATGATTTAAAGATATATACCAAATTGCTAGCCTCCCGCCTTCATTTGATAATCCACTCTCTTGTCTCTCCTGACCAGGTCGGTTTTGTGGCTGGCCAGGAAACCAAGGATGGTACCCACCGAATTTGAATCTCATTTGGGTGGCGGAACTGTTGGGCCTTCCCAGTGCATTCCTGCCCTTGGACGCTGAGAAGGCCTTTTCTCTAGGAGCCAAGTCATATGTGATGCCCCTATCACCGACTCTATTGTCTCTGCGCTGACTGTAGGACTTGTAGCTGTTTGAAATTTAATAAAAATTCATTGGTTATAAAGAAGCTGTCCGGTTGAGTTATGAAACGAGCCGTGTCCTCATGATTCTCCCCTTCTGAATTCAGATCTGACAATGACAATTTTACTTGTCCCTTGTTTTTTCCTTTTACCGCTACATGTTATTGATACATAATAGTTTCAGTACTCGGAAACATTACTTTTGCAAATATAAAAATGCATAATATTTTGTTAGGCCAATTGTCTGATACTTAGGCTACTTTCACACTTGCTTTTTTTTTTGCAGCGCGTTTTTCCCGCAAAAAAACGCATTGAAAAAACGCATACAAACGCATACAAATGCTGCGTTTTTTTCAAGCATTTTTATGAGCATGCATGAAAAAAACGCAGCGCTTTTATGCGTTTGTATGCGTTTTAAGTGCGTTTTTACCGCATTTGCGTTTTTTTCCAACATTAGGTGGCCCCTCACACTAACCCAAACCATGACTTTACTAACCCTAACCCTGACCCTAACTCTGACCCTAACCCTTAACCAAACCATACCCTGATCCTAACCCTAACCCTGACCATAACCCTAACCCTGACCCTAACCCTAACCCTGACCCTAACCCTTAACCAAACCATACCCTGACCCTAACCCTAACTCTGACCCTAACCCTGACCCTAACCCTTAACCAAACCATACTAACCCTAACCCTTAACCAAACCCTAGTAACCCTAACCCAAACCCTAACCCTAAACCCTAGCTAACCCTAACCCTAACCCTAAACCCCCTTAACTAACCCTAACTCTAACCCAAACCCCTAAATTCCATTGTCCAACTAATGGTTAAAAAAAAAACGCATGCGCAAAAAAGCATACATAAGCATGCCAATGCGCACATATGCGCACCCATAGACTTATAATGGGTATCTTGCTGTAAAAAAACACATTGCGCGCGCATGCGTTTTTTTTTTGAGGCAAGTCGGACGCCCAAAAAATGCAACAGGATGCATTTTGTGCGCCCGAGCGCATACCGCAAAAAAACGCATGCGCGGAAAAATGCATACAAACGCATGTGTATGCGCACATAAGCGCATCCCATGCAAAATATAGGGAAAAAAAGCATGCGTTTTTTAGCGCTAAAATCCAGTGCGAAAAAACGCAAGTGTGAAACCAGCCTTAGAGGAAGCTTAGCAGCAATTCCAATATCTAAGACATATCTAAACACTATTACGGATTACACACAGTCACAGAAATTGCATTATGAATTGTGGCCCTCATTCAGTGACAGCTCTTTTTTCTTGTCTCTTGTACTCCTGCACCGGGTCATCTCTTACAATGGTCCAACGTTATCTACAAGCATTGATGGATTCCATTGTCCTTGATCTCTTTTTTTCCATAGGTGCAATATCTTGGTGAAATCTCTCACCGTGCTCATCGCTCACGACTTCACAGTTTGGTTGAAACATGTCTTGATGCGAATGTAAGAAATGAATCTTTAAGGACATGTACAGCCAAGATCCTGACACAGTGCGGAAAATAAGTATTTGATACGCTGCCATTTTGCAAGTTTTCCCTCCTACAAAGAATGGAGAAGTCTGTAATATTTATCACAGGTACACTTCAACGGTGACAGAAAATCTAAAAATAAAAAAAACAGAAAATCACATTGTATGATTTTAAAATAATGAAATTGCATTTTATTGCATGAAATAAGTATATGATCACCGACCAACCACCAAGAATTCAGACTCTCTCAGACCTGTTAGTTTTTCTTTAAAAAGCCCTTCTACTCTGCTGTGACCTGTATTAATTGCAACCAGTTTGAACTTGTTATCTGTATAAAAGACACCTTTCCAGATAATCAGTCACACGCCAACCTCTCCACCATGGCCAAGACCAAAGAGCTGTCTAAGGACACAAGGGACAAATTGCAGACCTGCACAAGGCTGGGGTGGGCTGCAGCACAATAGGCAAGCAGCTTGGTGAAAAGGCAACAATTGTTGACAAAATTATTAGAAAATGGAAGAAAAACAAGTTGACTGTCAGTCTTCTTCGGTCTGGGGCTACATGCAAGATCTCGTCTCGTGGAGTAAGGAAGATTCTGAGAAAGGTCAGAAAGCCCAGAACTACATGGTAAGACTGGGTCAATGACCTGAAGAGAGCTGGGATCACAGGACCGGGCCTGTGCATAGCTAATCAGCTACCTAGTGTTCACTGGTGGATACAGACTGACCTGCAGGTAGCCGCCAGGTACCACTCCTGGGCAGAACCCAATATTGCAGCTGCAGAGGTTCGCTGACACTGAATAAGGATACGTCTCTGTTCAGACTAGTAAGTTCTGGTACCTCTACAGAATGGTTACTGACACTGATTAGGGCAAGGTTAAGACACTCTGGTCGATGATACTGGAACAGGGTTTGGCCGAACACAGACCAGATGACAATGTTCAGGCACTGGCCACTCATGGACAAGCTTCAAGCACTGGCTGCTCCGGGAATGAGATTCAGGCTATGGCCTTTCTGGATCCAGGGGACTACGGATACAGGACTTGCCACACCGGAATGAGTTTCAGACACTGGCTGCTCTGGGACCAGGGGATGACGGATTCAGGACTGGCCACACTGGGGCAAGGAATACAGGTTTAGGACACTAGCCAAACCAGGACCAGGGGACCTCATAACTCACTAGTAGTACACCTTACTGACTAATGATTCTACACGTTGCATGGCGAATCCCTAAGGGAGAGGGAGTCTTTTATATAGGATGACTCCCAGCAATTAGCTGGAAGCCATCTTCCAGGTGTAGTAATTATACTAAATATCTCTGAGCAACAAGCTAAGAGTATTTAGTATATACTTGCTCTGCCCCTTTAAGAATGGGGGAGTGCGTGCATGTGTGTACTAGGTGCTCTGCTGGGAGCTGCGGCGCTCACACAGCCAGGAAGCAGGAGAACGCTGGGGATTGTGCCGAGGGTCTGAGGCAGTAAACTGGCAACCCACCATGCAGGGGTGCCAGTAATAGAGCTACAAGCACACTATGCCATCATGGATTAAAATCTTTCCGGGCACGCAAGGTCCTGCTACTCACACCAGCATATGTCAAGGCCCATTAGAAGTTTGCCAATAGCCATCTGGATGATCCGGGGGAGGCAAGGGAGAGTGTCATTTGGTCAGATAAGACCAAAATAGAACTTTTTGCTACCATCACCACCCGCCATGTTTGGAGGAAGAAGGATGAGTGCAAATCCAAGAACACCGTCCCAACCATGAAGCACGGTGGGGGAAAACATCATACTTTAGGGGTGTCTTTCTGCAAAACAGACAAGATGACTTCACCGTATTTAAGGGAGGATGGATGGGTCAAGGATCGCGAGATTTTAGCCAAACACCTCCTTCCCTCAGTTGGAACATAGAAAATGGGTCGTGGCTGGGACTTCCAGCATGGCAATCACCCAAAACACACAAGAGGAACTAAGAAGCATTTCAAGGTCCTGGAGTGGCCTAGCCAGTCGCTAATCCTGAACCCAATAGAAAATTTTTGGAGGGAGCTTAAAATCAATGTTGCCCAGCGACAGCCCTGAAACCTGAAGGATTAGGAGAAGATCTGTATGGAAGTATGGGCCAAAATCCCTGCTGCATTGTGTGCAAACTTGGTCAAGAACTACAGGAAACGTCTGACCTCTGTAATTACAAACAAAGGTTTCTGTACCAAATATTAAAACAGTTATCCACTACCCTAATTTGTTTAATTTTGTATTCATTAACCTTACTATTATGTGCCAGTAATGCCTCCATACTCTTATTATAGTAATATATACCTTTATAAGGCAGATAGCATCACTTGGTGTCTGCCAGATGCAGCTCTGATGTTTATCAATCACTTCTTGTCCCCCGGCGTACTGCGCTCTAATACTACAAGCTCCGCTATGCGTTGCAGTGGCCTGTGAGCCAGCACTTAGCACGCCTTCTCCATTTTCCACACAAACTCCTCCCTGCCTCCTCACCATCACCATATATATACACACACACTGTATATATGTATACATAGACATACATGTATGCATACACATTTCCTATTCTTTGGCATGTTTGTCACACATGTATCAGATCACCAAACAAATGTAAATATTAGCCAAAGATAACACAAAATGCAGTTTTTTAATGAAGATCTTTATTATATAGGGAAAAAGAAATCCAAACCTTCAAGGCCCTGTGTGAAAAAGTGATTGTCCCTAAACCTTATAACTGGTTGGGCCACTCTTAGCAGCAACAACTGCAATCAAGCGCTTGCAATAACTGGCAGTGAGTTTCTGGAGGAATTTTGGCCACTCATCTTAGTAGAATTTCTGAGCATGGACCGCCTTTTTAAGACACAACAGCATCTCAATTGCATAGCTCCCTGCATGACATCCTGGAGAATGGGGGTCTGGCAAGCTGCTTACTAGGGTATCTGTCTCCAGGTATTTCCAGGAGTCCTTGTGTGGAGTCGATTGTGTACAAAAGAATGAGCTTTGAGGCTTAAAAGATGATGATGATGATTATGTCCCCCCACCATATAACGATAAATAATATAGATTATCAGTCTGAGCTATTTATTCTCCGATTCTGTTTAATTATATACCTCCATGTCATATTCATCTTTTTCTTCATTATTCTTTTCATAAACAACATTAATTAATAAACCTATAATGGATGCTGGACAGGATGTAGCATGAGGCGTGCCGTCTATATAAATAGTTGGAAAGAAGGTACGGCTCTTTGGGTTGGTCATCTGACAGTCAGAACAAGTCTCACGATATTCTGCATTCTGCGTTTGACAGCTGGCACACGTCCAGTCATCGGGAATGTATATAGAAGTATAAATGAATGTAATGCAGATATTGCAACTGACATCTTCCTGTGTAAATATTTGTTTTGCACAAAATTCAGCAATCTTGTTATATTCCTCTCCTCATGCCCTTTTTTCCTAACTTCCTCTGCCATCTTATAAAATGCTTCCGGGTCCTGTAACACCTCATAATACCTGAGGCTGGGACGCTGCTCTCCACTCATTAACACATTCTTCTATCCCTTCTTATCTAATGCTCCTCCCCTCGGGATCGGAGGGTTTCTTAACGTACATTTTCTTCCTCACTCCACTATGGGTCATATCTGTCTTATAGATATCGACTGACTGCTCCCACCCATTCTATCATCTGAATTCTGAGTATATCTGAAAAACATGTGTATGTGGGCGTCTTAAAACAAATTCTCACGGGGTTATGAACAGTTGGATATGTGACTGTAAAAGCTGTATGTACTCCTTATGTCCGAGTAAAGGGGTCTTCAGTGAACATAGTGATGTCTAGCTATCTTGAACACAGTAATATAGGGAATTAACCAACAACTAACACCAGAGTATTTCACAAATCTTGTGTATCCAGAAACTGCGTAGTCTAAAAATACCTGATAAATTGTTAACATTTCTGTTTCCTCAAAACTTTTGCTTTAAAACATTTAAAAAAAACCCCCATCTCATAGAGAAATATAATAACATTAGTAAAACAATAACTAAAAAGTAACAATAGACCTCGAATCTCACAGAGATATCTGTACAAATCAAAGCAATTACCATTCAAGTAATTCTCTTTCTACCTGAACAAATTCTAACAACTATCCTTATAATTATAGTATGCAGAACAAAACTAGTTTATCCAATTCTCTAATTTCACAACATATACATATACATAGAATGCATTCAAAAAATTTTAACCACATGCTAGTACGCCTCCTGCCGGCAAATCATACACGCTACAAAAGACAAAAGATAATGACTAGAGTTGAGCGACTTTTGGTTTTTTAGGGTCGCGTTTCGTTTCGTGAAACCCGACTTTTCCAAAAGTCGGGTCGAGCAAGATCGTCCGATTATAGGGAAAAGTCGGGGTCGTCCCGAAACACGAAACCCAATGTAAGTCAATGGGGAATAAAAGTCGGCAGTGAGAGGAGGACAGGAAACACACCTACAGTGCCCATTTGAATGCCAAAAGCATCAATTCTTCTTACTTAAGCTTGTCAACCTTAATTAACTTCACAATACAAGTTACGCACTGAAAAATGGGCGTTATTTGGCTAAAGTTGTGGGGGGGGAGGGCTGGCTCCAGGTTTTCATGTGCCCTGGGCAAAAGAGCGCCCCTTTAACACATACCACAACTCATCATGCTCCGATACGGCAGAGAAATAGCAGTATAGTACAATGAAAAATACTTCACTTTTTACATCTCGTGACAAGGCCCATCTATTTCTCCATACAGAATCATTGGTCCCATATAATGTTTGAAACAGTATATGATGAGCTCCACATAATGCTACAGTATATGTTGGTCCCCATGGATGAAGCTCCACTGTCTTATGGGCCCAAATAATGCTCCAAACATAATGGGCCCCATTTCTAATGCTCTAGTGTATAATGGGCCCTGTAAATGCTGCTCCAGTGTCTGATGTCCACCTTTGGAATGTTCCAGTGTATAGTGGGCCCCATCTATCATTCTCCAGAGTATAGTGCTCCCCAAAAATTGCTGTCCCAACATTGAAAACAATCAAATAAGTCTCCTCGCTAGGGAATCCCTGTACTAGTCTGGACTCCTCGTCGTTCCCATCTTCCATCTCACTGCACAGTATTTCAACCTTGCAAGTGCTGTGATCCTGAGCAAGCAGGGGGGGCCCACTTGTTGGCGACGGCACTGGCACAGGGCCCCTGATAGTACGGTGGTGTGTCTGATGGCGGGTGGGCCGAACCTGCACTTTCATCTGCAGCTTCCTCTTTGTCACCGTGTAAGATGGAACTGTATATGGGAAGGGTAACCTGAGTTTCATCAGGGTCAGATTCAGGCCGTGTAGCATGCGAGGGGAATGTAGTGGTCTGGGTCAATGTACCAGCAGATTCATCGAGCAGTGGCTGGGCATCAGTGCACTTGTGTCGCCCCCAGGAGTACGGTCACCACAGTGGCATTACCTTCCTCCTAGAGAGTGTGATGTCATGCTTGGGAGCAACGAAGGATCTCTCTAGCAGGTTAACTGATTGGGCGGCGTTATTCCCATGAGTCATGACCCTCCAAACAGCGTTCATGAAGGCAAAGTGTTTGTTTTACGTGGGCAGTATGGTTGCAAAGCTGAACCTTAAAGGAATGTCCAGAAGGGCACCACCAGGAGTGGAGCCTACGGTTTAATTCGACTCCACCTGGGAAACCTCAACCATGCAAGCTACAGAACAGATGCACACATTGCAAGCTTAATTCCGTTAACGAACGAGACTCCGTCATGCCCCGCGGTCCGAGTCTGGCTTACTAGAGGGACACGTGAGGCTCTGGCACATGAGATTGGCCAATAACTGGTGTGTCATGCCCTTACATGTCCGTGGCTGCATGTGCGCTACACTGAAAAGGCCAGCGTTTGTCGCTTACAGGTGCAGATAACCCGCTGAACAACGTTAGTGATGGGGATCTGTGATTACAATTATTACCCGCGAACGATGATTTCCCAGTAAGTGCAGGTCAACCGCAGTTCCGGAATTAGGCCTAACCGTCATTCCTGAAAAAATGAAAAACTTACGTGTGCAAACCACAGGTGCTGTAGCTTGCTTAACAGCTCGCCAGCCGTTCTCACGCCCAGTATGGATTACACGTGATTGCACAAAGGTTAGAAAGGGTACCGTATCCCCGGATAACATGTATGGATAGCATAGTGTACACATTCAAAATATATGTCTATACATCAGGAGGCAGGCTCATACGGTGTTAGGCCCAGTATGGATTGCACGTGATTGCACAAAGGTGAGAAAGGGTTCCGTATCCCCAGATAACATGTATGGATAGCGTACACATTCAAAATATATGTCTATACATCAGGAGGCAGGCTCAGACGGTGTCAGGCCCAGTATGGATTGCACGTGATTGCACAAAGGTGAGAAAGGGTTCCGTATCCCCAGATAACATGTATGGATAGCGTACACATTCAAAATATATGTCTATACATCAGGAGGCAGGCTCATACGGTGTTAGGCCCAGTATGGATTGCACGTGATTGCACAAAGGTGAGAAAGGGTTCCGTATCCCCAGATAACATGTATGGATAGCGTACACATTCAAAATATATGTCTATACATCAGGAGGCAGGCTCAAACGGTGTCAGGCCCAGTATGGATTTGACGGCCCAGACTACACAGCGGAGGAGCAGGGAGAGGTAAAGATTGCAAATGTTGGGGCCCTGCCCAAGCAAGGGGGGCCCACTCGTGGGCGTCGGTACTGGCACTGGGCCCCTCATAGTACGGCGGTGTGTCTGACGGCGGGTGTGCACCACCACCGTCAGAGACACTTGATTGCACTATGAGGGACCCTGTGTCAGTGCCCGCGCCCAAGAGTCGGCCTACCCACCTGTCCAGGGCAATGGCACTCGCACGGTGTCGTGCGCTAGGTGGTGACCCCGGCCATGGGGGGGAGGCAGCACAGTTAGGGAGTTTTAGAAAGTGGCATATGTTGATGTTGGACATTCAGCTGATGCAAAAGGTGAAATAGGTCAAGTCCCAGGAAGAGGTGGACCAAAGCAAGCCATTTTTCTGTCACCCTATGTGTCATCAGGGGAAGGTGGGACAAAATCCTTGGAAACCCATGCGTGGTTCATTTTAATGAAGGTTAGATCATCCACATTTTGGGTTGACAGACGGGTCCTTTTTTCTGTCAGGACTGATCCAGCTGCACTGAAGACTCTTTCCGATAGCACACTTGCAGCTGGGCAAGCGAGCTCCTGTAAGGCATATTGTGCCAATTCAGGCCAGGTGTCCAGTTTAGCGGCCCAATAGTCAAAGGGGAATCACCTGTGTGGGAGAACATCGATATGGGAGGAAAAGTAGTTTGTAACCATAGTTGACAACTGCTGTCTCCTGTCACTTTCCATCGATGCAATATTACCAGTTGTGTGAGCGGTACTTGAAAAATCAGTCCACAACATTGTCATGAAACCCCTGTCTCCAATGCCACTTCTGCTGTGTGCACCACGAACACCTCTGCCAAGCTGACCCCGGCCCGTACGGCTCGTGTGAGAACCATCACCGCTGCTGTGTGCTGGGAATGCCTCAAGCAACCGATTTACCAGAGTTGCTTGTTTATTAGCCAATATTAGGTCAAGGTTCTCCTGTGGCATGATGTTTTGTAATTTGCCTTTATAGCGTGGATCCAGGATGCTGGCCAACCAGTAGTCGTCATCGTTCATCATTTTGGCAATGCGGGGGTCCCTTTTTAGGATCTGCAAGGCATAATCTGACATGTGGGCCAATATTCCCGGTGTCAATGATGCACTGCGAGTGCTGGTTGGAGGAGCACTTTCTGGCAAATCCACATCCCTCCAGTCACGCACAAACCCTGTACCAGACCTTGCCACGCCAACATTTTCACTTGCCCCACGAGATGCATCCTCCTCCCCTAAGTAATCATCCCCATCATCCTCCTCCTCCTCCTCTTCTTCCTCCACCTCGTCCAGGAGAGGTCCCTGAGCAGACAATGGCTGAATGTCATCAAGGATTCCCTCCTCCTCTTCCTCCTCATCAACATTGGCTGCAGAAGCCTGCTCCTTAAGGTGCGTCAAAGTTTGCAAGTGGGAGGCTCATGCTTAGGATTGCGTCGTCTGCACTTACCAGCCGTGTGCATTCCTCAAAACACTGAAGGACTTTACAGAGGTCTTTCAGCTTCGACCACTGCACACCGGTCAACTCCATGTCTGCTCTCAAAGTGCCTGGCCGTGTATCCTCCCACAAATGCATTATGGCCTGCCTCTGCTCGCACAGCCGCTCCACCATGTGCAGGGTGGAGTTCCACCTTGTTGCAATGTCGATAATGAGGCGGTGGTTGGGAAGGTGGAGCAATCGCTGCAGCTTCTGCATACGAACGGAGTGTACAGGCGACCGGCGGATGTGCGCGCACAGTCTTCGCACCTTCTGGAGCAGGGCTGTTAACTCTGGATAATTTTTGAGGAAGCACTGCACCACCAGGTTCAAGGTGTGAGCCAAGCAAGGTATGTGTCTGAGTTTTGAAAGGGCTATGGCTGCCACAAAATTAAGGCCGTTATCACTAACTACCTTGCCTGCCTCAAGATGTACACTGCCCAGCCATGACTCAGTTTGTCGCTGAAAGTACTCGGCCAGCACCTCGGCGGTGTGTCTGTCGCCCAAACACATCATCTGCAACACAGCCTGCTGACACTTTCCACTAGCTGCTCGATAGGGGGACACCTCGTGTGCAACAGTGGCAGCTGCAGATGGAGTGCTCGTACGACTGCGCTCTGTGGACGAGCTTTCGCTTCTGGTGGAGGAGGAGGGTCGAACGCCTACAGCCAACTGTTTACTATACCGTGGGCTAGGCAGCACTGTCCCACCACCGCTGTCCCCTGTGGACCCTGCATCCACCACATTAACCCAGTGCACAGTGATGGACACGTAACGGCCCTGGCCATGGCGACTGGACCATGCATCAGTTGTGAGGTGCACCTTTCCGCTCACTGACTGCTTGAGTGCATGGACAATGCGGTCTTTCACATGATGGTGGAGGGCTGGGATGGCTTTGCGAGAGAAGAAGTGGTGACTGGGTAGGTCATAGCGTGGTACTGCATAGGCCATGAGTTCGCGGAAAGCTGCGCTTTCCACCAACCGAAAGGGCATCATCTCAAACGAGATTAGTTTGGCAATGTGGGCGCTCAAACCCAGTGTACGCGGATAAGAGACTGAGTACTTTCTTGACCTACTCATAGTGTCTGGGAGGGTGAGCTGGACTTGAGAGCTGCATATGGGGGAAGTAGCGGTGGACAGGGCGGACTGAGAGAGGGTTGATGATGGTGATGGAGTTGGTGTTCTTTCTGATGGCCTAGAATCAGTCTTTCGTTGATATAACAGTGGGATTCCCTGACTGCTGTGGCCTTGCAACGACACCTCAACATTTGCTGCTGTGCTAACCGGTGGGCTTATAGTGGGGGAAACAATGTAGCATTGCTGACTACCTTCGTTGTGATCAGTTGCACATGTGGCACTTGAGGTTTGGTGTTGTGTCCACGCTTGCAAGTGCATGCTGGTTAAATGTCTAAGCATGCAACTGGTATTCAAATTTTTCAGATTTTTCCCTCGGCTAAAGGTCTTTGCGCACTTCTTACAGATAACCTTGGCCTGATCATGAGGATTTTGTTCAAAAAAGTGCCACACTGCACTCTTCCTACTTTGGCAGACATTTTGCGGCCTAGCACGCTGTGATCTTTTGACCCTCTGGACAAGCTGTCCAGCAACTCTTTTGATTTTTGGAACCTGTCTTTGGAGTTCTCCGGGCCTGCCGGATAACAGCTGTTGCGATGTCGATGTCTGCTGTGGATGCTCCTCATCTGAGCTATTGGAAGCAGCACCCTCTTCCCCCAATGGATGCCAATCTGGGTCAACAACTGGGTCATCCATCACCTCCTCTTCAATGTCATGTGCACCTTCCTCTGTGTCACCATGTATGGTGGTATAGTGTGCGGGAAGGGGCACCTGAGTCTCATCAGGGTCAGAATCTGGCTCTGTACACTGCGAGGACAATGTAGTACTCTGAGTGAATGTACCAGCAGAATCATCCATCAGCGGCTGTGCATCAGTGCACTCCATGTCAGATTCATCTTGGCCTGGGTAATTCACCATTTCACTTGATAATCCAGGCATGGTATGTGAAAACAGCTCCATGGAGTAATCAGTAGTATGGCCTGCGTCATCCTTCAATCTTGGTTGGGGTGAAGGACACAAGGAAAGGTGTGGTTCATGAACATGAGCCTCCAATGACGACTCAGTGCTTTTACTTTTTACAACTGAAGAAGAGGAGGCGATAGAGCTGGAGGCTGAGTCAGCAATGTAAGACAAAACTTTTTCCTGATGCTCTGGCTTTAAAAGCGGTTTACAAAACACAACAGCAATGGTATAGTATTGCATCCTGTATGTCATAAATTGACACACAGGTGCAACAGAGACCGGACCATCAAGGATCAATCGCTAAAAAGTTTACAATGTGAGAAATGTGGAAAACCACAAAGAAAATGCGACTATAGATCCATAGTATTAAAGTATTAAACATCTTTATTAGACAAAGGACAAAGGAGGACAACTGGAGGACATATGCAAGTAGCAACCAAAGTGCAAATAGCGCAAAGTGCAAATCAAGCAGTCTAGCCCCAGTCAAACCCAGTTCCAGAATAAACCATTACTTATATTCATAATTTATAGAAGATAAGGAGGTAAATAGAGCGCCTAAAAGGACCTATCAATGAGAGGTAAGAGAGGCTGTTCATAAGGAAACACAGGGAAAATTCCCAACACTGTCAGGCATACATATAGCCAACCCTGAAAGGGTTACTTCACAGCGTAATATTACCTCACTAATTCAGGATGACCGGGCGGACTGCTCGACTCCCCGACGCGCGTTTCGGAGCTCTAGGGCTCCTTCCTCAGGGGGCATGAGTAAGACAAGCATGGTGCACACTTTTATGCGTGCTCACCGGAAGTGCCACGGACACGCCGCCCGCAGCTCCACTGCAGAAGCGCCTCCCACCACTGACGCGGCCGGAAACACGCGGGCCCATGTGATCCGATGCCCGACACTGGCTGGGCACGTCATACAGAGGAGCTGCGGGCGCGCATGCGCGGCACTTGTAACCCCAGCGGACATATTACATTAGGGCAAAAGACCCAAATGGAACAACTACAAACAAACAACATCACAAAATAAATTAAAAAGGGAAGGGAATAGGGGAAAAGAAAAGGGTAACATTGGATCTTCATTTTAAACGGATGATCTTCCTAATATTCCTATAATGGAAGAAAGAAAGAAAAAAGAGGAAAAGGGGGAAAGGAAAAAGAAGGAAAGAAGAGGAAAGAAGGGGAAAGGGGGGGGGGAAGAAGGAGGAAGTGGGAGGAGTGAAAAGAAAAGGAAAAAGAAAAGAAAATGGAAGGGAAGGAAAGGGGACCAAGGGTAAAAGAAGGGGGGGGAGGGGGAACAAAAAAAAGGAAAAAAGAAAAAAAGAGAAAAACCCCAATAGAACATGACAATAGAGTCCATGGTGCTACATATATAGCCAACATATAACCCATGTATAATATAATACTTGATCAGAATTGCCATTTTATTAAGCATTTATACTATCATTGTGAGGATATAAACTGGCAACAATATACTTTTACAATCTCGTTGAATACATATGTAGCCCTTATAAAAGTATACACTGGCCACAATGTGATAATAGATAAAACCCTATGGAATCAATATAGATATATGATACCACAAAGAATTAAATCACTCAGTAGATGCAATATACTCCACACATATATATATAGGCAAATCATGCCAAAGGGGGGGAGGGAAGAGAAAGAACAAGGGGGGGGGAAGGGGGGGAAGGGGAAAGGGGAAGCAGAAAAAAAAAACCCCAAAAAAAAACAGACTACATATAAAAAAAGGCCATATCATTGACAGTCCATGCGGAGTCTTCAAAGAAGAGAGCCAGCGAACACATCATCCGTCTCCCGGGCGTCTGCGGCCCACAATTCGTGTCCAAAATGGATAAAATCAGAACTCTTCTCAAGGTTCTTCCGTGAGTGCCATAGGATGCCTTCTTTATAATCAGGAGCAATAGATTTATGTCCCAAAACGACCCCGTACACCCGACCCTAGTAGTAAACTTAAAAGAAAACAAAATTAAAACCAATGCATAAAAACTACCGCATCATGGTATACCAAAGCACAGTCCCAAAACACGAGACTGAAATCATAAGAATGGAACATAAGACAGACTTTCATTTAATCCATTGGGATGTACCGTATTTAGCGTCCAAATCCAACGCGTTTCTTTTTGAGCTAGGCGTTGGGAAATTCTGCCACCCCGAATCCCCATATCTATCATGTCAATGCCCTTGAATTTAAGGCCACTGCTGTCGCAATTATGGTGCAGCTTGAAGTGTCTCGGCAGAGTCTTCAGCAACTGCACCTCCTCTTCATTGGCTGCGGCCTGTATGCCCAGCACATGCTCCCTGATCCTAACCTTTAATTGTCTGGTCGTAAGACCTACATAGATCAGGGAGCATGGGCATGTGGCATAATATATCACATTACGGGATAGGCAATTGATATTTTTCTCAATCTTTAATTGTTTCTGCCCTGTAGAATCCGTAAATTTGTTATCACTGATCATATTCACACACGCCACACAATGACCACAGGCCGCACTACCACCCTTCTTGCTACGAGTGAAATTATCCAAAAAGGTCTTAGGTGGATCTCCAACGTAATGACTACGTACAAGATGGTCTCGTAGATTCCTCGCTCTCCTGAAAGTAATTTGTGGTTTATCTGGGATGATCCTTGCTAGAATGGGGTCAGTCTGCAGGATATTCCAAGATTTCTTCAAGATCTCGCGTACCTGATCAGACCGGGCATTAAAGGTCGTAATAAATCTCGCTACCTCTGGTTTCCTAACCACATCGTCAATTTTGTACAGAAGAGTGTCTCTATTACTATGTTTGGCCCGTAAATAGGCCCTCTTAATTGACCTATTACTGTATCCCCTTTCAGCAAAACGACCCCTCAGATCCTTTGCTTGAACCTCAAACTCCTCTTCTGTTGAGCATAGGCGTCTGAGGCGTAAAAACTGGCCTATCGGTACAGAACGTACCATGTGGGTGGGGTGTGAAGAGGATGCATGTAGGACCATGTTTGTGGCAGTAGGCTTTCTGTAAATAGTGGTCTGTATGATCCCTTCAGGGCCCCTCCTCAGTAATACATCCAAAAATTCTGCCCTACCTTGATCGTACGAGGCCGTAAGATGAATGTTGAGGTCATTCCCATTTAGTTCTCGAATGAACTTTTCTAATGACCCTGTGTCCCCCTGCCAGATCAATAAAATGTCATCTATGTAGCGCGTCCAAAGGGGGACGTGTTCCATAGATGATAAATGATCTGACATCAGGAGGTCTCTCTCCCACAGCCCCAGGAACAAATTAGCGTACGAAGGCGCGAAGGCCGCCCCCATCGCTGTCCCTTGGAGCTGCAGGAAGAAAGACCCCCTGAACGTAAAGAAATTATGCGTGAGGGCAAATTCTAAAATTTCCAAGACAAAAGTCCTGAAACATAAAGAAAAATTGGATGTGGAGAGAAAGAAGTCAACTGCACGTAGTCCGTCACTATGGCGGATATTCGTGTATAACGACTCAACGTCCATAGTGACCAGAAATGTATCAGCCTCCAAGGTAAGACCATCCATTTTCCGTAGCAGTTGATTTGTGTCTCTGAGGTGAGATGGTAAATCCTCCACAAGTGGTTGGAGAAGAGAATCCAACCACTGATTGATACACTCCAAGTAGCCCCCCCCGCCCAGAAACTATGGGTCTGCCCGGGGGACACTGTATGTTTTTGTGAATCTTGGGGAGGAGATAAAACGTTGGTATCATAGGTTCAACTACTATTAGTGCTGTGAAGAGTTCCCCCGAGATAATATCGGCATCCCTAGCTCTTGTAAGGATCCCCTTCAGCTGTGCACAGTAGGCGGACAAGGGGTTGAAAGTCAGTCTCTTATAGCAAGTGGTGTTAGAGAGCTGATGCATGGCTTCCCTTTCATACATTGGTCTGGGCCATAGCACGATGTTTCCCCCCTAAAAGCGGTTTGCCAACTCCTAGAAAACTAAGCCTTCGAAGCCTTATGGAGCCAGACGATGACGCAGGCTCAACACCTCCTGCATTCGGTCCTATTTTGCTCTTGCCACTACCATCAGATCCACCACCAACACCATCATTACCAGCTGGAAACCCCCGCCTTCCTCATTTTTGGTAAAAATGTAGACAAAATCCAACAAACTATATAGTAATGTAAAACAAGGTACAAGCTGTCTATAGGACAGGGGAGATTTTGAATTTCTTCTCACACTAGTGGACACTGGACACTTTTGGATTGTGTGAGGCCCAATGAATATCTGAGTGCTATGTGACAGACTCGATGGCACTGCTGTGACCAAAGTGACAAGAGGATAAGTGAGATTTTGAATTTCTTCTCACACTAGTGGACACTGGACACTTTTGGATTGTGTGAGGCCCAATGAATATCTGAGCGCTATGTGACAGGCTCGATGGCACTGCTGTGACCAAAGTGACTAGAGGATAAGTGAGATTTTGAATTTCTTCTCACACTAGTGGACACTGGACACTTTTGGATTGTGTGAGGCCCAATGAATATCTGAGCGCTATGTGACAGGCTCGATGGCACGGCTGTGAGCAAAGTGACTAGAGGATAAGTGAGATTTTGAATTTCTTCTCACACTAGTGGACACTGGACACTTTTGGATTGTGTGAGGCCCAATGAATATCTGAGCGCTATGTGACAGGCTCGATAGCACAGCTGTGACCAAAGTGACTAGAGGATAAGTGAGATTTTGAATTTCAGCAGACACTTGTGGACACTGGACACTTTTGGATTGTGTGAGGCCCAATGAATATCTGAGCGCCATGTGACAGGCTCGATGGCACTGCTGTGACCAAAGTGACTAGAGGATAAGTGAGATTTTGAATTTCTTCTCACACTAGTGGACACTGGACACTTTTGGATTGTGTGAGGCCCAATGAATATCTGAGCGCTATGTGACAGGCTCGATGGCACAGCTGTGACCAAAGTGACTAGAGGATAAGTGAGATTTTGAATTTCTTCTCACACTAGTGGACACTGGACACTTTTGGATTGTGTGAGGCCCAATGAATATCTGAGCGCTATGTGACAGGCTCGATGGCACAGCTGTGACCAAAGTGACTAGAGGATAAGTGAGATTTTGAATTTCAGCAGACACTTGTGGACACTGGACACTTTTGGATTGTGTGAGGCCCAATGAATATCTGAGCGCTATGTGACAGGCTCGATGGCACTGCTGTGACCAAAGTGACTAGAGGATAAGTGAGATTTTGAATTTCTTCTCACACTAGTGGACACTGGACACTTTTGGATTGTGTGAGGCCCAATGAATATCTGAGCGCTATGTGACCGGCTCGATGGCACTGCTGTGAGCAAAGTGACTAGAGGATAAGTGAGATTTTGAATTTCTTCTCACACTAGTGGACACTGGACACTTTTGGATTGTGTGAGGCCCAATGAATATCTGAGCGCTATGTGACAGGCTCGATGGCACAGCTGTGACCAAAGTGACTAGAGGATAAGGGAGATTTTGAATTTCTGCAGACACTTGTGGACACTGGACACTTTTGGATTGTGTGAGGCCCACTGATATCTGAGCGCTATGTCACAGGCTCGATGGCACAGCTGTGACAAAAGTGACTAGAGGATAAGGGAGATTGGATTGCTTTTAAAAAAGCAGTTTGCAGAGCAGTGGGTAAACAGCAATGCCAGCCTGTCAGGAAGCCTTAAAAGGCAGCCCAACAACCAACACCACTGATACACCACAATATAGCCTCCCCTTGCACTGCACACACAGTGACTGGTGTGTTGTGCAGGCCAAATCGCTAGCAGCAGAAGCAGTTTTTTTGTCTTCTTCCCTGCCTAACGCTCTCCCTACAGAATCAGCAGCAACCTCTCCCTATACTGAGATCGGCAGAAGTAAGATGGCGGTCGGCGTGCACGCCCTTTTATGCCCCCTGTGACGCCCACCAAAGCAAGCCAATCACTTGCATGCCCTTCTGAAAGATGGTGGTGACCCGTGCCTATGTCATCACGTTGCCCACAGTGTCCGTGGATCCTGATTGGCTGAAAAAGAGCGCAAAACAAACTTTTGAAACGCGACTTTGGCGCATAAGTCGCCGACCTCGTGGCCGACCTCATCCTAGGGATGATTATTAGAGTTGAGGAAACGGGTCGAAAAATTTCAAAAGTCGCCGACTTTTGGCAAAGTCGGGTTTCATGAAACGAAACCCGACTTTGCCAAAAGTCGGCGACTTTTGAAATTTTTCGACCCGTTTCGCTCAACTCTAATAATGAATTTAAAACTGGCACTGACATCAAATCACTGTCACATCAACACGGTAATTGTAATTAGTATAATTACCCTTCCACCCGTATATGCTGCAGCTAAAACACCATCACCTTAGCCAGGTGATGTCCGGTGGGAACCCCGCAAGAAGTCACCAACCACTTAGAGGTTGGAAACTCACTCAGAGTAATCAAGCCCCTACTCCCACTTGCCCACTGGGAGAGACACAGTTCAGACTTCTGCGATCATCGGTCAAGCCGAGAGCAGGACCGGAACCAGAGTGACAGTGAATTTGCTCAGTACGTCTCCCTATCTACTCGTATATTTTTTCCTTTTCAGGCTGGCTGAGGTAACAATCATGTATGCAAACAACCAAATCAGCAAAGCAGAGAGGCAAGGCAGATAAGGCAGACAATTAAGGAAATCGTGACCAGGGTGGGTTTTTGGTGCTAGGTCTTGTAGTAAGGAGATGGACTCTGTCTGAGCTTCTGTCAGAGTGTTAGCACAGAGGAGGAGGTAGATTTGCGTGGGCGTGGTGCCCCACAAACGGCACATGTGTCCCTCCAATCTGGGTTCTGATTTTGTCAGACTGCACATGTCCACCCCTCTGGAGAATACGGAGGTAGTTTGTGCGGTGCAGGTGCTATTATGAATAGCAATACAATAATCAATGTATTCCTTATCCCTTTCACTGTTCTTTTGTTACCAAGGCAACTAGGGCTGGGCTTTTTGTCACTTTAGGTGTAGCAAATAGTGGTAATCACCTCTAGATAGGTGGTTGATATTTCAGCAGAAGGGGAAAATAGTAATCACCTCTTTCCTTAAAAATATATATATCCCGTGTCATTCACGTCACCGGGCCCAGTTTATACCGTGGGCGTATGGCCGGACGTGAGCACCTATATGTGTATATATATAAATATAACTTCTTCGACCGACTAAGGTCAGTACCAGGGTGATAACCCAGTGTGAACACCCCCTTTGTACTCTGCTCTGTTTTGTTTCTAGTAGCCCTAGTGCAGTATGAAATAGTTTTTAACAGATACTAGACAGATTCTAGATACACCCTCCGAATTGGTTAGACCGGACAATACACACAGACAATTAAGGAATTATATACCTGACCGGGTCCGTAGGCTCAGGACTTTCAAACGTGGTCAGTTAAGGGTTCAGAGAAGACAGCCAGCTATCTCCTCCCAGCCGGACGTGAATACAGAGGGGTAGGTAAGATGATATATTTTCTCACCTGGTCTCGAGCTGCAGCCTCGTCCTGCTGGAAAGACGTCTGTCCTGGGGGAGATTTTGTTGCGGCTGTGATCGTCTGGTATCGTCCTGAGCCCCACTGTTTGAGCGCCAACTGTTGATTTCTATGGATTCTGCCGCACTAGGGTGTGGCCCGTCTTAATTGTCTGTGGCCGAATTGGATCTCTGGCAGAGATTATACGTGCACGGAGAAAAGAATACACAAGACAAGGTGTATCATGTCAATATGATTCTTCTCTATCTTTAATCCAAGGTGTACAGTTTTTATAACAGAAATCGCGCTGTCTCATTGTGTTACATCATGGGTGCATTTCCAAATTACTGTTTACCCCAAATAGTAAATTAGTATTGCTCTCGTGGGATCTCATATGTTCCCATATCGCTACATAGTCATTATGTACATAATTATCGTCTTCTAGCCCGATCCACCCTAGTCCACCCAGTATTACATGAAGCCTAGGTGGGTTATACAATACAGAAACAATTCTCAGAAAATCGGAAGTATCTTAAAGTTACATGAGCCCAATATTCAGCAAAGCGTCTATATAGTGGTGCAGTTTTGATTCTTGTATATATTCATATGCCATATATTTTCCCCTTAACAGTGTGGGTTGAGGTGGGCCCGCAGAGTGAAGTCAAAATGGCCAACAAGTGCTAAGCATCTTTGGAAACTCCTTCAAGACAGGTGGAAGACAATTTCCAAGGAGTAACTGGAACCATCAGTGTGCTAAGCATTTCATAAAATTAAAAGATGTCAAATTTCTATATCCGAGAAGTAATGCAAATAAAGAAAACTGTTTGAATGCGGTATTTTTTTGGGGGGTCAACCTACCTTCGCAATGTCCAGCTGGAGATGAGAAATTGAAGCTCTTGAAAGTATGGAAATGTTCTGCTGGTTGGGGATGCGCCACTTTTTTGACAGCTGACAAGGAATTTGTTAAATCTGTCCCGAACCGAACGCCATCGTTGTTTTACATCACTGTCTACAAAAGAAAGACAACAACATTTTTACCACCTTTTTTGCTTTATTAACACGTGATAACAAAAATAATCCTGAAAAAGTTAGTTACCAATTTGTGACTGTGTGGCTTTTGGAAAGCAGTGCCAGTCAGGGTACAGATCACTCAAAATTTTGCTCCAGCAACGATCCCTGTTGCCACGGTCTTTGTGCAGCCTGTCTGCTGGGTCCCAAAGGGCTGGGAAATCACGCACCTACACACAAATAGAAAATGGAATTAGGAACTATATCAGTTACACTAATAAAAATCTAAAAAACAAACATTTACATATAAGCCCTACCCATGGCCTAACCATAATCACATGCCTAACCCAAAGTCAACCTAATCCCCAGACATAATTATCTTTGTAACATAATGTGTTAAAATCATGTAATTTTTTAGTTACAAGTGTAGAATTCTGTTATATTTGTTTTTAATAGCCAAAGTAAAATGTGTAACAACTAATTTAGGTAGTGAGCACTGATATTGTATAGCTACAAAAACTAGCCATACGTTAGCGGCTTCATATTTTTAGAATGTGAGTGAGGGGATAATACTCATTGCCTTTTCATAGGCTATTAATATCAGCCCGCAGTTGTCTGCGTTTCCTTTCTGAGTGCAAACTTGTATGTAGATGCAACGTCCCCCCTATATTTTGGTGCCAGAAAGGCAAAGCAGACAACTATGGGATGGTAAATGGAGGCTGGGTTGGGGTTCATAAACATGGCCTGTTTCGAGGCTCTGATTGGCCACAGTTGTATGCATTTCTTTTCTGGCTGTAAAATTCATGGGAGGCCTAAAAAACTATTGACGTGGGGTCCCCCTATATTTTCGGCTCAGAAAGGCAAAGCAGACAGCTGTGGCCTAGGCCCCATCACACTAAGCGACTTACCAGCGATCCCGACACCGATATCAAGGTGTCAGGATAACTAGTAAGTCGCTATGTGATCGCTGGTGAGCTGTCACACAGGCAGCTTCACCAGCGATCAGCACAGCAATGCCGAGCGTACGGCATCGCTGGCCACCCGTTAAAAATTGAATTAAAATAAAAAATATTGTTATTCTCACCTTCCGATGTCCCGCGCAGTCTTCCGGCCTCTCTTGACGCTCCGGTCCCAGTGATCCTTTGCGAGAATGACCGCGAGAATGTCACGGTCTCGCGGCAGCGACGTCTCGCGGTCATTCGTGCAAAGGATCACTGGGACCGGAGCGTGGAGAGAGGCCGGAAGACTGCGCGGGACGTCGGAAGGTGAGAATAACAATATTTTTTCGGGTTTTTTTTTTTTAAACCTGATCGCTGGTCTCCCGCCTGTCACACACAGTGATGCGTGCTGGCCAGCGGGAGACCAGCGACCAAAGAAATGTCCAGAGGTTTCTTGCAGCGATCAGCGATACCAGCAGGGGGGCCGCTCGCTGATCGCTGTCACACACAGCGATCTCGCTGGTGAGATCGCTGTTACGTCACAAAAGTGACTCTGCAGCGATCTCGCTACCGAGATCACTTAGTGAGACGGGGCCTTAATATCTCAAGCCAGGGAACAGGGTATTTGTGAGTAGCTTATCTTGCTATTTAAAAAAATAACCAAAAACGAAACTAAATACATGCTGTTCCCCCTATTTTTTTGGGCCACAAAGCCTATGCAGACAGCTGCAGGCTGATTACCAGGTGGTACATATATGGCCGCAGATGTCTGCGTAGCCATTCAGGCTTTAAAAAAAAGGGTGACCCCCCAAAAAAAAAAATAACGTCGGGGTCCCCCTTATTTTAGGGCCAGAAAGACTAAGCAGACAACTGCAAACTGATATTTCCAACCTGGGAAGGGGTTAATATCCATGTCCCCTTTCCCAGGCTATGAAGATCAGCCCACAGCTGTCTGCGTTGCCTTTCTGGCTCTAAAAAAAAGGGGGACCCCCCCAAAAAAATGACGTTGGGGTCCCCCATATTTTAGGGCCAGAAAGACTAAGCAGACAACTGCAAACTGATATTTCCAACCTGGGAAGAGGTTAATATCCATGTCCCCTTTCCCAGGCTATGAAGATCAGCCCACAGCTGTCTGCGTTGCCTTTCTGGCTCTAAAAAAAAGGGGGACCCCCCCAAAAAAATGACGTGGGGGTCACCCATATTTTAGAGCCAGAAAGGCTACGCAGACAGGTGCGGGCTGATATTCATAGCCGAAGAAGGGGTCATGGATATTGCCCCCCCTGGCTACAAATATCAGGTCGCAGCGGCCCCAGAAATGGCGCATCAATAAGATGCACCAATTCTGGCACTTAGCCCCTCTCTTCCCACTCCCGCACTGCGTCGGCGGGATGTGGGGTAATAAAGGGGTTAATGTCACCTTTGATCGGTGACATTAAGCCCGGTTAATAATGGAGAGGCGTCAATTAGACGCCGATCCATTATTAATCCAATTATAAAGAATAGAAAAAAAACACACAGACACATTAAATATTAATTTTTAATCAAATAAAAACCACTGTTTTTGACAAAATTTTATTGCACGCTCATTCCATTTGCGATGCCATCGATCACCTAGAGAAAAATAAAATAACAAACCAATTAGATACCTACCGTTCCATCGCAGTCCATTTAAACGAGTGTCCCACGTCGATCAATCATGGAGAACAGTCACATCAGCAGATGTGACCATTCTCCATGTCACCAGAAACACACTGACAGGAGCTCTGCTCCTGCAGTGTGTAACTGCGCATGTGCCTACAGTTTACCAGAGTTCAGTGACTCCGGTAACCTCATTTACGGCACTGCTGCGTGGGAAAGGTCACACGCAGCAGAAGAGCCGTAAAGCGAGGTCCCGGAGCGGCCAAACAATGGGAAACTCGCCCGAACGGCGGTGTATCGCCAGAAAACTTCCGAGATCGCCATGGGACCTTTGTTTTTTGTTTATTTTCGGCGGACATCATTTTTTGTTGGGGAAAGGATTTTTTTTTTACTTTATTCAACAACGAGGGGAGCGAGGGCTTCTGGGAACAAGATGGCCGGGACTGGATGGTGAGTATATAGTATATGTTTTGTGTTGTATGTCATGTCTGTTACATGTATGTTGTATGTAATGTCTGTTACATGTATGTTATGTGTTTTGTTACGTGTTTAGCACTGTACAATTGTGCTCGGTGGCCGCAGGGCCTACTCTCCCATCACATGGCCGGATGGGAGTCGCAGGCCCATGTTGCGATTGAGCACAATTGTCGCACTACCATCGCATGGAGACGCACACAGACAGACACATACATATATACATACATACAAACATACATACATACCAAGTCTATCAAACGCCCCACGTCCATCTCCATGCAACAGTAGCTGTCCATCTTACCAGAAATCTTGTCACTGCACACTATACTCCGCCCACACACTACACTTCCTCCCGCCTTGACATCATTTCCCCCCATTCTGCTGCGGTTTTTTACACCCAAGCCGCACGAAAAAATGCAGATCTTTTTAGATCTGCGGTTTTTATGCGGATTTTACAAAGTCCATGAAGTCCTATGGGTGCGGAACCGCGGCAGAAACGCAGAAAGAATTGACATGCTGCGGAAAATAAACCGCAGCTTTTCCGCGCGTTTTTTTCCGCAGCATGTGCACAGCGGTTTTTAATTCTCATAGAAAACAATTGTACTGTATACCGCAGCAGAAACTGCAGCGATTCCGCAGCACAAAAACCGCTGCGGAACCGCAGCAGAATCCGCAGCGTGTGCACACAGCCTCAAGATGATTTTCATCATGCGGTAATTATTTAGTTTCAAATGCAGCGTAATACAATAAATAAGAGGGGTGGTATTGTGTTTAACCCTTTTCTGACATCAGACGTACTATTCCGTCCATGTGCCCTGGGCCAATTTGACCATTGACGGAATAGTATCGGCGATCGGCTGCGCACACGGGTGGTGTGTGGCCGATCGCGGCCAGGTGCCACCTGATTCTCACAGCTGACACCCAGCACTAAGTGCCAGGAGCAGTCACAGACCGCTCCCGGCATTTTAACCCCCAAAATACTGCAATCGAACACGATCACAGCATTCCAGGAGCAGGCAGAGGGCTGACAGTCACTCTGCCTTTGGATCGGAGACCCCACAACGTGATGCGAGGTCGCGATCACTGCCATGGTAACCTGATGTTGCCATGAACAGAGCTAAGAAACTTCCTGGTCATGCGCAGTGCAAGTCAGGCAGTCTCTCAGTGTCAGGGCACTGAGTGCAGCGCTGACAGCTTCTATAGCAGGGGTGGGGAACCTCAGGCCCCAGGGCCATTTACGGCCCTCGATGACCTTTTATCAGGCCCCCGAGCAGATTCTCAGGGACTGCATTCTTGGGCAGGGAGCTGTATTTTGATTGCCACAAGCTCATTAATTTCTTCTTGCTCTGTTAGCACACACACGCAGTGTTCACTACTGAACATTGAAGGGCATGCAATGAAAGATTAAGTCATGAAACCAGTGCCAGAGTCAGGATGTACTTTGTGGGCGGAGCTTGTACGGCCCCCGAAGGATGGTATAAATATCCAAATGGCCCTTGGAAGAAAGAAGATTCCCCACCCCTGTTCTATAGCATGGGGATGCTGCTTCATCTGCCTGCCATAGAAGCGATCAGTCTGCAAAAAATGACTGTCCCATAGTGGGACAAAGTGTAAAAGATAGAATGAAATAAAAAAAACATGTAACTAATTGTAAAAATATAAAAAAATCATAATACAAAATGTCAATATTTATTCTAACATTAAATAAATATTTGAATTTAAAAAAATTTAAACAGTAAAAGTACACATATTTGGTATTGCCACGTCTATAACAACCCAACCTATAAAACTGTTCCACTAGGTAACCCCTTTAGTGAACACCATAAAAACAAAGGCAAAAAACGACGCTTTGTCATCATACCGCCAAACAAAAAGTGGAAAAACACGTGATCAATAAATAAACATGGTACCGCTGAAAACATCATCTTCTCCCGCAAGAAAAAGCCCCCATACAGTGTCATCAGCAGAAAAATAAAAAAGTTATAGCTCTCAGAAAAAAGCGATGAAAAAATAATTATTTTTTATATAAAATAGTTTTTATTGCATAAACATGAAAAATGATATAAATGAGGTATTGCTGTAATCGTACTGACCCGAAGAATAAAACTGCTTTATCAATTTTACCACACCTGGAACGGTATAAACGCCCCCCCAAAAGAAACTCATGAATTGATGGTTTTTGGTCATTCTGCATCCAAAAATCAGAATAAAAAGTGATCAAAAAATGTCAAAAAATTATAGCTCTCAAAATGTGGTGATGCAAAAACTATTTTTACAATGAAAAGCATCTTTTAGTGTGTGACAGCTGCCAAACGTAAAAACCCGCTATAACACCTCATTCACGTGTCCTGATATTTCTGGTACTGGTACTGTGGCGGCGATTGGCACAAGCAGGGGAGAATGATGAGAGTCGTGTTCAGCACCTGGCGCTGGGGAACAGCGCTTACTGTAACGCTTCTTCCCCGGTGCCAATGCGTGTCACATGAATGACATCCATGTGTTTTATGTGTGCACGTATGCTGGCTGTTTTGTGGCCCACGCTGACATTCAAAATCGACGTCAGCGTGTTTTGCTCATGGACACACGGTCCGTGGAAACACACTGACATGTGCACAGACCCATTCACTTGAATAGGCAAATAGCGCTCCGTTCCTCCCGAGTCTCTCCGCATGGCTGCCCAATGGTATAAAATTCTGTGACACACCCATGGTGTCTATATGATCACTGCAAACCCTAGATGAATTCATTGAGAGGTGTAATTCATAAAATGGAGTCACTTATAGGGGGTTCTGCTGTTCTGGCACCTCATGGGCTCTCCCAGTGTGTCATGGCACCTGAAAACCATAATAGTAAAGTCTAGCGCTCCTTCCCTTCTGAGCTCTGCCATGCACCTAAACAGTGGTTTACCCCCACATATGGGGTATCAGCATACTCAGGACAATTTGCATAATAACTTTTGGGGTCCAATTTCTTCTGTTACCCTTGAGAAAATAAAAAATTGGCTTAGAAAATATCATTTTTGTGGAAAAAAATATTTTTTACTTTTATGACTCTACATTATAAACTTCTGTGAAGCATTTGAGGTTCAAAGTGCTCACCACACATCTAGATAAGTTCCCTGGGGGGGTCTAGTTTCCAAAATGGGGTCACTTGTGGGGGGTTTCAACTGTTTAGGCACATCAGGGGCTCTCCAAACGCGACATGACACGGGCAGACCATTCCATCAAAGTCTGCATTCTTAAACATCACTACTTCCCTTCCGAGCCCCAATGTGCACCCATACAGTAGTTTTCTGCCACATATGGTGCATCAGTGTACTCAGGACAAATTGGACAACAACTTTTGGGGTCCAATTTCTACTGTTGCCCTTGGGAAAATAAAATATTGGGGACTAAAAATAATGTTTTTAGAAAAAATTATTTTTATATTTTCACGCCCAGACGCTATAAACTTTAGTGAAACACCTGGGCATTCAAAGTTCATATCACACATTTAGATAAGTTCCTTGGGGGGTGTATTTTCCAAAAAGGGGTCACTTGTGGGGGTTTCCACTGTTTAGGCACATCAGGGGCTATCCAAATGCAACATGGCGTCCAATCTCAATTCCAGCCAATTTTGTGTTGAAAAAGTCAAACGGCGCTCCTTCCCTTCCGAGCTCTACCATGCGCCCAAACAGTGGTTTACCCCCACATATCAGGTATCAGTGTACTCAGGACAAATTGCACAATAACTTTTGCAGTCCAAATTTTCCTGTTACCCTTGGGGAAAAAACATAATTGGATCTGAAGTAATGTTTTTATGAATAAAAGTTAAATGTTCATTTTTTTTTTAAAACATTCCAAAAATTCCTGTGAAGCACCAGAAGGGTTAATAAACTTCTGACATGTGGTTTTGAGCACCTTGAGGGGTGCAGTTTTCAAAATGGTATCACTTTTGGGTATTTTCTATCATATAGACCCCTCAAAGTGACTTCAAATGTGATGTGGTCCCTAAAAAAAAATGGTGTTGTAGAAATGAGAAATCGCTGGTCAACTTCCAACCCTTATAACTTCCTAAACCTTATGGTTCCAAAATTGTGTTCATGTAAAGTAGACATGTGGGAAATGTTATTAAGTCTTTTGTGTGACATATCTGTGTGATTAAAGGGCATGAAAATTCAAAATTGGAAAATTGCTAAATTTTCCACCAAATTTCCATTTTTTTCACAAATAAACGCAAGTCATGTCAAAGAAATGTTACCACTAACATGAAGTAAAATATGTCATGAGAAAACAATGTCAGATTCACCGGGATCCATGGAAGCGTTCCAGAGTTATTATCTCATAATGGGACAGTGGTCAGAATTGTAAAAATTGGCCCGGGCATTAACGTGCAAACCACCCTTGGGGGTAAAGGGGTTAATGGCTAACTTAAAATATGGTAACACATTGCAAGCTTTCCAGACTACTCAGGTCTCTTCAGGCATAAAATAATACAAAATCTGAAGAATCACATAGCACAGACATAATGCAATAGGTAAGACAAATGACGTGAAGTAGAACTATCATTATGGGAGAGGGATAAAAGTGGTGGCCACAAATATTGGAACAGTTCATAGATTAGGAGTGTGAAAGTTTTATTGTCCCCTGATAGGGGTCTGGTTCTGTGTTGTGATGCCCCACAAGGTCTGAGGAGAAAATTCCTTGATATAAAAAGACATGATTCCATGCGACACATTCATTTCTGTATTGAGAGTGTCAAAGGCTGTCATGAGTTTATACTTCCAGATCCTTCTGTTTCTCTGAGATTTGAAGTTACCTTTTTAATACAAGTAATTTCATGTCCATGGTGCTGTGATCAGGGCTGCAAAAATGTTTTGCCACACGTAGATCTATTCTTTTTTCTCTTATTGTGTAGTTGTGAGAATTCATCCTTGTTCTAAGTTTTTGCCCTGTCTCTCCCACATACAGACCCCAGTTGGTACAAATAATTAAGTGCACCACACTTTCATACCTTACACCACTCTTAATTATTTGTGGAGCTAAAACATTTGACATTTGCCTGCATTTTTATATCTACACATGGTTTACACAAATTATATTTTCTTGTCTTAACTCTATACTATTTACCATTAGAAGCTGTGTATTTTTGTAATTATCTGTATGTATACATGATTGATTACCACTTCTGTCTCTGTAAAAACAATCCCTTTTAATCCCTTTCCGACATTTGGCATAAATGTATTCCAATGTCGGACTCCCTTCCTTTGAAGTGGGCTCCGTCACTGAGCCCACATCTTTTCCGGCACATGTCAGCTGTCAACTACTCCACCTGTGGCATGCACACAGAGATGGGGTAACAACAAGTGTAGGAAGATGACAGTCCATTGAGTCCATACAAGGTGCAAGGCCACTTGATCCGAGAATCACAACCTGGCTTCCCCAAACGTATCCATGGTTCAGCGATGGTCAATGGAGCAGATCTGTTTTCTTCCAACCAAGGCTGAAAACCCCTAGGTTGTTTCCTATAGAATGATAGATCCGTGACCTTCGTGATGGAGCCATGATGTAAATGGCTGCCGTCCTGTCTCTGGTCCTTTTGGGATGTATGGATGTCTTGGCAGAATCTCTCTGGCTGTTTCTCTCTCTGTCTCTTTATACAGAGGCCTGTAACCTATTTGTACACTTAATAAGTGTCCCTCATTCAGTATTTACATAAAGGGTAAGAATGGAGATGAGAACAAGTAGCATTAAATGATTATTTAAACTATTTGCATCATTTTTCCCTCTCTGCTTTAGAAGTCAACAAACTGGCTCCATAACACAATGCATAATTAGCATATCAGCAAACATCACCAGTGATCAAGGATAAGCGCACAATAAAAGTCAATATTACCGACTTACACAAACAAAAGTCTGTTTTCTTGACCAACTAGAAATCAGCACTTAAATTTAAAGCCAACATACAGATAACATTCTATTATTCTTCGTTTGCTAAAAAATAGTCTTCTGGTTAATTAAGGAACAATGCTGTATGTCTTCACAATGCCAAAAGTAAAAAAAAAAAAATGTTTTTAAAAATATTAAAAAAGTAAAAAAAAATATAAAAGTTCAAATTCCCCCTTTTGCCCCATTTAAAATAAAACAATAAAAAAATACATATTTGGTATTGCTGCATTCAAAATCACCCGATCTATCAAAATAAAAAAAGAATTAACCCGATCACTAAACGGCATAATGAGAAAAAACGTAAAAAAATGCCAGAATTAAGTTTTTTTGGTTCCCACACTATTGCATTAAAATACAATAACAGGCGATCAGAAGATCATATCTGCACCAAAATGGTATCATTAAAAACGTCAGCTCGGCCCACAAAATATAAGCCTTCACCCAACCCAAGATCATGAAAAATGAAGATGTGACGGGTATCGGAATATGGAGCAATTCTTTCATACTTTACCTAATAAAGAGTTATTTTTACTGATAAATGTTTGTTTTGGGTCGTTTATTTTCTGTTGGTATTTGGTTTATCCTATAAAACTCCCATATAATATTCTCACCTTGAATTTATCCTATAAAACTCCCATATAATATTCTCACCTTGAATTTATCCTATAAAACTCCCATATAATATTCTCACCTAGAATTTATCCTATAAAACTCCCATATAATATTCTCACCTTGAATTTATCCTATAAAACTCCCATATAATATTCTCACCTTGAATTTATTCTATAAAACTCCCATATAATATTCTCACCTTGAATTTATTCTATAAAACTCCCATATAATATTCTCACCTTGAATTTATCCTATAAAACTCCCATATAATATTCTCACCTTGAATTTATCCTATAAAACTCCCATATAATATTCTCACCTTGAATTTATCCTATAAAACTCCCATATAATATTCTCACCTTGAATTTATCCTATAAAACTCCCATATAATATTCTCACCTTGAATTTATCCTATAAAACTCCCATATAATATTTCATTCTTGAACGCACGCCGCGTGCATCATGTTTTTGTACAATTTGTGAATAATATATATAGGTTCTCCTCGTCTGAGTTATTTTTCATTGTCAACAAAATACGATTTTCCTGTAATTCATTTCTCACACTCTAGGTATAATAATGACTTTTCCCTGTGTTGGATTTTTGATGTTTAAAAAGGTTGTCGGTATCTGCTTTCTTGGGTCTCTTGAGGTTGCTACATGATGTGAGCCCTGTGCCCAATCAGCACTGACGTCACTGTCCCCACCTTCGGACAAATCAAGCATCATGAGGCCGTCAGAGAGCAGCTGCAGCCCTGGCTTCCTGTTCATGTTCAATATGTCCAAAGGAAGGAGCAGTGAAGCTGATGCTGATTGGGCGCAGGGCTCGTGTGATGTGAGAACCTCACATAAGCCTCGGGACAGTGAGTCTCAACACCACTGAAGTGGAGCCGGCACGCCAGCGGAGTATGAGTGTTTTTATTTTAATGAGGCCAAACATAAGGAATGAGTTCACGGAGAAAAAAAATATATATACCGTGTTTTTTGGACTATAAGACGCACCTAGGTTTAGAGGAAATTAGGAAAAAAAAATTGAAGCAAAAAATGTGGTTAATTCTGTACTTAATATCCCTTATCCTGGTATATATGGTCCCCTCATCCCTATTCTGATACACATGGCCCCCTCATCCCTACCCTGGTATACATAGATCCCTCATCCCTATCCTAGTATGCATGGCCCCATCCTTATCCTAGTATGCAGGGTCCCATCCTACTGTGGCATGATTGGCCCCATCCTACTCATGGTATGCAGTGCCCCATCTCATCGTAGTATGCATGGCCCCATCCTTATCCTAGTATGCAGGGTCCCATCCTATTGTGGCATGATTGGCCCCATCCCGCTCCTGGTATGCAGTGCCCCATCTCATCGTAGTATGCATGGCCCCCATCCTTATCCTGGTATGCAGGTCCCCCATCTCTTCCTAGTATGCAGGGCACCATCACTATTCGGGTATGACTGGCCCCCCATTCCAGTCCTGGTATGCATAGCCCAATCCTTATAATTGGCCCCCATCCTGGTATCCATGGCCCCATCACAAAACATTTAAAAAAAAGCATTACACTTACCTACCCGGCGCTCCCTTGCTGAATCCTGCTCTGATACCAGCAACTGGTTCATGCTTGTAAGCAGCACATGGCAGGGACATAATGCGTTGCTCACAAGCAGAGCACAGCTGCCGGAGTACTCACCATTAAAACTATTTCAACATTATGAACATAAAAAAGTCTTCTCCCCTATGTGACGTCTCTGATGTTTATTAACAGTTGATTTCCAAGTAAAATATTTCCCACATTAAGAAAATGAAAAAGGCTTCTCCTCTGTGTGACTGCTCTGATGTCTAACAAGAAGCACTTTCTGGTTAAAATATTTCCCACAATCTGAACAGGAAAAAGGCTTCTCCCCTGTGTGAGTTCTATGGTGAGTAACCAAATCTGATTTCTGGTTAAAACATTTCCCACATTCTGAACAGGAAAAAGGCTTCTCTCCTGTGTGAGTTCTTTGGTGTATATCAAGATTCCCTTTCTGGTTAAAACATTTCCCACATTCTGAACATGAAAAAGGCTTCTCTCCTGTGTGAGTTCTTTGGTGTTCATTAAGATTCCCTTTCTGGTTAAAACATTTCCCACATTTTGAACAGGAAAAAGGCTTCTCCCCTGTGTGACTGCTCTGATGGCGATCAAGATGCCATTTCTGGTTAAAACATTTCCCACATTCTGAACAGGAAAATGGCTTCTCCCCCGTGTGAGTTCTCTGGTGACTAACAAGATGCCATTTCTGGTTAAAACATTTCCCACATTCTGAACAGGAAAAAGGCTTCTCTCCTGTGTGAGTTCTTTGGTGTTCATTAAGATTCCTTTTCTGGTTAAAACATTTCCCACATTCTGAACAGGAAAATGGCTTCTCCCCCGTGTGAGTTCTCTGGTGACTAACAAGATGCCATTTCTGGTTAAAACATTTCCCACATTCTGAACAGGAAAAAGCCTTCTCTCCTGTGTGAGTTCTATGGTGAATAAGAAAAAGTGATTTTTTGTGAAAACATTTCCCACATTCTGAACATGAAAAAGGCTTCTCTCCTGTGTGCGTTCTATGGTGTGTAACAAAATCTGATTTATGTGTAAAACATTTCCCACATTCTGAACAGGAAAAAGGCTTCTCCCCTGTGTGAGCTCTCTGGTGTCTATCAAGAACCGATTTCTGATTAAAACATTTCCCACATTCTGAACAGGAAAAAGGCTTTTCCCCTGTGTGAGTTCTATGGTGAGCAACAAGCAGTGATTTACGTGCAAAACATTTCCCACATTCTGAACATGAAAAAAGCTTCTTTGCTAAAGGAGCAGTTTGTTTTGTAATGCCTCTTTTGTGACTTTGATTTTTCTTAGTAGTCAGTAATGAATCAGAAGATGGGACCTGTTTCATAGGATCAGATGACAGATCTTTGCTGTGAATGGATGATGATATATCTGGAGTAATAGCAATCACTTCAGTTGTATCTTGTAGGATCTCAAGATCATCAGATTTAAAACTTGAAGATGTCAGCTGTCCCTCTGATCTCCTGGTACAGTCATCTGCTAAAATAAAATAAAATAAAACAATTATTTTTAATAAAATATCCTTGAGTTTTATATTTTTGAACATTTCTACTTACACTGTCCATAAAAATAGCAAGCTATGTAAAAAAACTTTATTTATTTACCAAGACAATGACAGTTCACAGTCTAATAGAAAACCTTGTTGGATGAACCAGTAGTGTGCGGTGTTCAACTGTTTGGTTTCTTTTTATTCAATATTTGGGAGGCAGAATGAACAATCAATGTTATGTGGGAGAAAATAATACCAATTCTCATCTCACAAAAACAAGTCCCCACTCAGGTCCATCATCTGTCAGTGGAAAAACAGAGGTTCCCACACTATTAGTGGATCAAAGGTTGTTGAAAAGCAACAGGGTTTCTATAAACCAATCCAGCAAAATCCGCTCTCACTTCGGAGTCTTGCAGTGTGCGCAAACAACATTTAGGATCCCTGTATTTACCAATATTATAGTGAGAAGAATCCACTTAATTTGCGGTGTCTCCTGGAGCACAATCTGGGCACTATGTGCTGGGTAAGAAAATGGCAAATGTGTAATTTTCACTCTCCAACATCCACTGCGTGTTAATTTCCGGGAAGTTGCTGTGGAGTCAAAATATTCACTCCTCCTACACACGTGGTTAAAATTGTTGGTACCCCTCGTTTGATGACAGAAAAACCCACAATGGTCACAGAAATAACTTGAATCTGACAAAAGTAATAATAAATAAAAAATCTATGATAATGAGCAAATGAAAGTCAGACATTGCTTTTCAACCATGCTTCCACAGAATTAAAAAAAAAATAAAACTCATGAAATAGGCCTGGACAGAAATGATTGTACCCTTAACTTAACCGCTTCATGACCACCAACGTTAGATAAACATCAGCGCTAGCAGGGCTTTGTGCAGCGCGGACGTTTGTCTACGGTCGGCGGTTTTGTGCTCATCGGGACCCCACATACCTTATAACTAGGGGATTTCACCGCACAACGCTTCCTGTGATCCATGACCTCATCGAGACCTGATTTGTTCAGGTCCTTATGACGTCAGCATCACACCAGCCAATGAGTCAAATCACTAGGAAAGTTTGCTGCAGCAATGAACTTTCCCGGGTGATCTGCCCCATAAAAACGCTGTTTCTCCTCAGATCTCCTGTCAGTGAGAGATTAGAGGAGAAACAGTGTTACAAGTGCTGCTGCCAACAGCTGTGTCAGTCAGCGATTGTGCTATAAAGTAACAATACAGATAAGGCAGGCTAGGGTTAGTGCTATAGTTAGGGTTAGTGTTGGGACTAAAGCTAGGGTTTCATCTAAAGTTAGGGTTAGGCTAAAGAATTAGGCTTTACTCAAATGCTTCCCCAATTATTTGGTCATGTCGTAGTTTTCAATTTTCGGTAAAAAAATAAAAATGAATAAAATGGCCGGTCAGTATTATAGTACAGAGGAGGCTTATACACTTTTATGTTCTGACAGTGAAGAAAGTGCAGTGTCAGATGGCGATGTGGATATCGAGGGCTTTAGTAGCAGCGACAGTGATAGCTCAGAAATGAGCAGTGATTCTGGTCCATCCTCACACACAAGGACCAGTACAACAAGAAGGACAAATAGCGCTTCTGGAGAAATGTCTCCAACTCAGGGAACAATGCCCAGTACTAGCGCTGTCCCTAGTGCTCGGGAATTGGCGCACACCAATGTCCAAGGGGCTTTGCCTCTTGATGTAGCATTTCCCAGATGGGAGGCTTCGGATTCGGCTACTCCATTCATCCCTAATTTTAATGCCATTCCTGGGATAAATGTGGAGGTGGAAAATTTTGGACCAATTATTTTTTTAAATTTGTTTCTGACAGATAGCTTGCTAGAGCATATTGTCCTACAAATTTATATGTGTCCCAATTCATCAGCCAGAATCCACGATCCTATTATGCTAGGTCAAATTTATGGACACCAACTAATGTCCTAGAAATGAAAAATTTTTTAGGACTTACATTCATTATGAGGCTTGTTAAAAAAACGAGCATTCGGTCCTATTGGTCCAACCGCCCTGTTCAAGCCACCCCTATGTTTCCTGCCGTTCTTCCTAGGACCCATTATGAAATGCTCATGAGATTTTGGCATTTTAATGACAATAGTCAATGCCTGCCCAGAGATGTCCCAGAACATGACAGACTATTCAAAATCAGACCCATCATCGAAGACTTGACAGAAAAGTTCTTAAGGCTCTACACCCCAACAGAAAACATTTCCATTGATGAGTCCCTTGTAAAATTCAAAGGAAGACTGCACCTCAAGCAATTTATTCCTTCTAAGAGGGCAAGGTTCGGAATAAAGCTCTATAAAATGTGCGAGAGTTCAACCGGATACACATCAGCTTTTCACATTTATGAGGGGAAAGACAGCGAACTAAACCCACCAGGAGGCCCTACTTATCTGGGGACATCTGGAAAAATGGTTGGGGAGCTGATAACTCCATTTTTACAAAAAGGCTACAATCTGTATGTTGACAACTACTACACCAGCATACCTCTATTTAAAAGTCTGGTTGAACATAACATAGGGGCTTGTGGGACCATTCGCAAAAACCTTCAGGAGTTTCCACAATCATTGGTCAGCAAAAAGTTCTGAAAGGGGCAGTCAGGGGCTTTACACAATGGAGAGCTGCTTGTCCTTAAGTATAAGGATAAAGATATTTTTATCCTGAGCTCGATCCACACAGATGCCACAAGGGCCACTGCAGACCAACAGGGATCCACTACTCCAAAACCTGTGTCTGTCATTGACTACAACAAATATATGGGGTGTGGACCTTGCAGATCAGGTTCTACAGCCATGCCAGGTATCAAGAAAATCATAGATCTGGTATAAAAAGTTAGTCATGTATTTGTTTCAGGTGGCCACATATAATTCTTTTGTGTTATACAAAAAAGCCGGAAATGCAGATACTTTCCTTGATTATCAGGAAAAGGTCACTGAAAATCTTGTTTTTGAAAATTTTGTCCCCGCCAATCCTTTAGAATGTGAAGATGTCAGAAGACTCACTGAGCGACATTTTATTGCACTCATCCCAGTAACTGAAACAAGAAAGAACCCCAGAGAAGATGTCGTGTATGTTCCTAGAGAGGAATGAGGCATGATCCCCGCTATTATTACCCACAATGCCCATCACTGCCAGCCTTATGCCTCCATGATGGCTTTACAATCTTCCACACAGAACCACGTTTTTGAACTGTTTTGACATTCAAGCATTTGGATTATTTAGTGACAGACACATTTGAGTAGAGCTGACGTAACAATTTCCGGGGGTAGGTGGGGGGAGGTCTCCAGAGACACAAGCTGGGCACAATATATTGGGCACTACAATGACATTTTGGCAATTTTTGCTCTGAAACTTCTACGAGTTTCTGGAAATCATCCATGTCGTGAAAATGGTCACTATATCCATAGATGAATTCCCAGAGGGGTGTCATTTCCAAAATGGGGTCACTTCAGGGGGGAATTCATCTATGGATATAGTGACCCTTTACCTATCTACCTATTTTCCAATGTAAAATCTGGGGTTAAAACAACATTTTAGTGGTAAAAATGTAATTATTTCTTCTTCACTGCCTAATGGTATAATTTTCTATGGAACAGCTGTGGTGTCAGTATGCTCACTGCACCACAAGAAGAATTCATTCAGGGAAGTATTTGGTAAAATGCAGTCACTTTTAGGGCTTATGCTGTTCTGGCACCTCAGGGGCTCTGACAATGTGACATGTCACCCACAAACAATTCCAGCAAAATCTGCTCTCCAATATGGCGCTCCTTCCCTTCCAAGCTCTGCCATGCGCCCAAGCAGTGGTTTACCCCCACATATGGGGTATCGGCGTGCTCAGGAGAAATTGCACAACAAACTGTATGGAGCAATTTCTCCTGTTACCCTTATGAAAATGCAAAATATGGAGCCAAAAAGATTTGTGAAAAATCTTCTTTTTTTTTTTTTTATTTGCATGGCGCCATGTTATAAACGTCTGTGAAGCACCTGTGGGTTCAAGGTGCTCAATACACAACTGGATAAGTTCCCTAAGGGGTCTAGTTTAAAAAATGGGGTCCCTTTTTGGGAGTTTCCACTGTTTAGGCACATCAGGGGCTCTCCAAACGCGACATGGCAACCGCTAATTATTCCAGCATATTTTACATTCAAAAAGTGAAATGGCGCTCCTTCCCTTCCGAGCCCTGCCGTGCACCCAAGCAGTAGATTTCCCCCACATATGGGGTATCGGCATGCTCAGGAGAAATTGTAAAACAAAATGTATCGTCCATTTTCTCCTGTTACCCTTGTGAAAGTAAAAAATAATTAGGTCTAAATGAAAATTTTTGTGAAAGAAAAGTAAATGTATATTTTTTCCTTCAACATTCCATTCATTCCTGTGAAGCACCTGAAGGGTTAATAAACTTCTTGAATGTGGTTTTGAGCCCCTTGAGGGGTGCACTCTTTAGAATGGTGTCCCTTTTGGGCATTTTCTGTCATATTGACCCCCAAACTCACTTCAAATGTGAGGTGGTCCCTAAAAAAATGGTTTTGTAAATTTTATTGTAAAAATCAGAAATTGCTGGTCAACTTTTAACCCTTATAACTTCCTAACAAAAAAAATTCATATAGTTGATATAGAGGCTACTGCGCAGGCGCCGCCATCGCCGGTGACATTTTGCTGGATGTAATTTTTTTCTAAGCCTCACAATAGCCACAATATTATAGGCATTATCAACAATAATATCAATGCTATTATATGCATTATGTAATAATGGGGGCAGGTCAGTGAGGGATCAGCGACCTGTCATAAGCCAATACAGAGGAATATGTAATCAGAGCACCACATAAAGCCCCGCCCACAGCCCCGCCCCAGAGCACGAGAATATCATTAACTGAAAACTACAAATACAGATTACACAACAGTAAACCAGAGTTGCCCTCATTTATGGTGGACCATTGGAGCTACTATGGATCCTGAGCAGAAGATTAGAGAAAATAATATTGCTCCCCATTTCAGGAGAGATTGTGCAGTAATCTGAATTCCTTAGGATCAAAAACAATGTAATTGGTTGTAAATTCTATAGAAAAGGGCTTTCACTGCCCAAAGTCATTTGAACAGTTTTGGGTGGAGGAGAATGTTGTGGTCTAGAGGCAAAATGGTGATCATGGTAATACGGCCGGACTACACCACCGATAAAGCAGCCACAGCCGGTGACTGAGAGGAATCTGTGACTTCTCTGCATTCAGTGGTCACTACTCACCTGGGTAGTCATATGTGGGAATCTCCTCTTTACACCACTCATCACCCCTCACATATGTCTCTGTAGTTTTAATATGGGTCAGATCTTCACCCTGAAACAAATATTGTAAAAGTCACAGACAGATGGAGAAGTCCCATCTATGATCAGCTCTAATCCTGCCATCTCCACCGTTCTCATTACACAAGTATAAAACATATAATACTGGTGGATAAAACAAGACTGAGCACAAGACCTTCACAGCCGTCTACACATCATAGGGGAGATCTCCTGACACCTTCTCTCCATCTACCTGATGATCCTGAGGAGCACTGGGATCTTCTTGGTTACAGTCCTGTGGAAGAAGAGGACGGGGACATCTCTATGGGGTTGTCCTCTTACTGGATAGATCTGGAGGAAACACATACAGGGACTGAATTCATTCTCTACATACAGATAATTATAGGCCGTGTGTATTTAGTCCTGTCTATTACCTGGAGATGTGAGGGGCTGGGGAACCTCCATTATGACGTTCTTGTACAGATCTCTGTGTCCTTCTAAATACTCCCACTCCACCATGGAGAAATAGACAACGACATCCTGACACCTTATAGGAACCTGACACATACAATGATACCGTCATCCCCCGATCCCTTCATAGTGTTACTGTATAATGTCCCAGCATTCCCAGCAGTGTCACCTCTCCAGTCAGCAGCTCAATCATCTTGTAGATGAGTTCTAGGATCTTCTGGTCATTGATGTCCTCATGGATCAGGGGGTGAGGTGCAGGCCCCGTGATTGGGCTCAGGGGTTGTCCCCATCCCTCAGACACAGGGTCCTGACAGCGATCACTAGAGGTCTTCTTCACCACTGTGTAATCCTGGTAATGGAGAGACACATTAATAAATCTCACTACAGACATTTCCGGAGTCCTCACCTCTCCAGTTCTGTCCATCTGTTATTCCCATAGATAAGAATGATGTAATGTGACGTCATCAGAATCTCTCACCTCTCCAGTGAGATGGAAGAGGATCTCTAGGGTGAGGTGTAACATCCTCTCCGCCATCTTGTCTCTGTCCATATCCATCCTTGATGGGTAAATCAGGAAAATTCTCTTTTGTAGAAGATCTTCACTGAGAGGATCCGATATTGTAGAGACCTGAATGAGAAGAAGATGATCCGATGTAACATCATAAGAATCCTGTGTAATAATACAATTACTGGAGATAATAAGGGAAACATATGAGGAGATTTATTATCTTACAGGGTTTAGTTTTCTCCCCTGACATCTACTAATAAAACCTATATATTTAGGCCACAGACAACAAGCAGTTTCCTCCTTGGAGTCGGCAGCTGAACACGTTCCTCATAGACTCATCTTCCATAACGCTAATTCTCGTCTCATTACCGACACTGGAATCGGCATTAGCAATACTGCAGGAGATATTCATTACACGCGACATGAGAAATAACTCCTTCATGATGAGGACGACATCTTCATCTTCTACTGCGGCTCTAGAGACAGATTTGGCCAGAGTCGGTCACTGCCTCCATCCCCACCGGCCGTCTATATGAAGGTTTCCCGTCTTCCCCGCACTGGAATCTTCTCTCATGTTAGATCTCAGCTCTGAGTCACACACAGAAGTTTGAGGCTTTTAGAAAAGATTTTTAGTTTCCACAAACACAACGGACAGAAATGATCTGATCCCAAAGTCTCCATGTACAGTGATTTATGGGGTTTATTTCTGGCCTTAGGCTTTCCTATATTACAAGAAAAACTCCAGAAAAAGCCGATATTAACACCTTTCCTACATTAGACGTACTATTCCGTCCATGTGACCTGGGACCTAAGTCCCAAGGACGGGATAGTACGTCTAGCGCGATCAGCTGCGCTCACGGGGGGAATGCAGCTGATCGTGGCCGGGTGTCAGCTGATTATCACAGCTGACACCCGACACTATGTATCAGGGGCGGTCACGAACCGCCCCGACACGTTAACTCCTGGCACACTGCGATCAAACACGATCGCAGTGTATCGGGGGTTTAGGGAAGCATCGGCAAGGAGGAGGCTCCCTCCATGCTTCCCTGAGACCCTCACAGCAGCGCGATGTGCAGCACTGCTGCGGGGGGGGGCTCCTTCCCTGCAGGTCCCCGAATCCAAAATGGCGGCGGGGACCTTCGGGGGCCTGCAGGGAGGCGGCTTCCTCATGCCTGCAAAGCGCCAGCATGAGGAAGAGTGCAGCACTGCCTGTGACAGATCGCTGATCTCTCACAACGATCTGTGATGTGACAGATCAGCGATCTGTCACATGACATTTATGTCCCCCCGGGACAATGTAATAAAGTTAAAAAAAAAAAAGTTTAAAAATAATTTATAAAAAAATCACTAAATAAATAAAAAAAAAATATATATATATATTCCCTAATAAATTCATTTTTTGAAAAAAATAAAATAAATAAAAGTACACATATTTGGTATCTCTGCATCCGTAACGACCCGCCCTATAAAACTGTCCCACTAATTAACCCCTTTGTTGAACCTCTTAAAAAATAAAAATAAAAAACGAAGCAAAAAATAATGCTTTATCATCATACCGCCGAACAAAAAGTGCAATAACGCGCGATCAAAAAGACGGATATAAATAACCATGGTACCGCTGAAAACGTCATCTTGTCCCGCAAAAAACGAGCTGCCATACAGCATCATCCGCAAAAAAATAAAAAAGTTATAGCTCACAGAATAATTATTTTTTATATAAAATTGTTTTCAGTGCATAAAAGCGCCAAAACATAAAAAAAGAGATAAATGAGGTATCGCTGTAACAGTACTGACCCGAAGAATAAAGCCGCTTTATCAATTTTACCGCACGCGGAACGGTGCAAACGCACCCCCCAAAAGAAATTCATGAAACGCTGGTTTTTGTTCATTCTGTGTCCCAAAAATCGGAATAAACAGCGATAAAAAAAAGTCACGTGCCCGAAAATGGTACCAATAAAAACGTCAACTCATCCCGCAAAACATAAGACCTCACATGACTCAGTGGGTCAAAATATGGAAAAATTATAGCTCTCAATATGTGGTGATGCATAAACTATTTTTAGAATAAAAAGCGTCTTTTAGCGTGCGACAGCTGCCAAACATAAAAACCGCCATAAATAGTAAATCAAACCCCCCGTTATCACCCCCTTAGTTAGGGAAAAATAATAAAATTAAAAAAAAAATGCCATTTTCCCATTAGGGCTAGGGTTAGGGCTAGGGTTAGGGCTAGGGTTAGGGGTGTGTTGGGGTTAGGGTTGGAGTTAGAATTGGGGGTTTCCACTGTTTTGGCACATCAGGGGCTCTCCAAATGCAACATGGCGTCCGATCTCAATTCCAGCCAAAAAGGTCAAATGGCGCTGCTTCCCTTCTGAGCTCTGCCATGCGCCCAAACAGGGGTTTACCCCCACATATGGGGTATCAGCGTACTCAAACAAATTGCACAATAACTTTTAGGGTCCTGTTGCTCTTGAGAAAATAATAATTGGGGGTAAAAAGATCATTTTTGTGGAAAAAATATGATTTTTTAATTGTACAGCTGTACTTTAGAAACTTCTGTGAAGCCCTTGGGGGGTTTAAAGTGCTCACCACATATCTAGATACGCTTCTTGGCGGGTATAGTTTCCAAAATGGGGTCACTTGTAGGGGGTTTCCACTGTTTAGGCACATCAGGGGCTCTCCAAACGTGACATGGCATCCGATCTGAATTCCAGCCAATTTTGCATTGAAAAAGTCAAACGGCGCTCCTTCCCTTCTGAGTTCTGCCATGCGCCGAAACAGTGGTCCCCCCCACATATCAGGTATCAGCGTACTCAGGACAAATTGCACAATAACTTTTGCAGTCCAATTTCTCCTGTTACCCTTGGTAAAATTAAAAAAAATGGACCTGAAGCAATTTTTTTGTAAAAAAAAGTTAAATGTTCTTTTTTTTTTTTTTAAATATTCAATAAATTCCTGTGAAGCACCTGAAGGGTTAATAAACTTCTTGAATGTGGTTTTGAGCACCTTGAGGGGTGCAGTTTTTAGAATGGTGTCACTTTTGGGTATTTTCTATCATATAGACCCCTCAAAGTGGCTTCAAATGTGATGTGGGCCGTAAAAATAAAATGGTGTTGTAAAAATGAGAAATCGCTGGTCAACTTCTAACTCTTATAACTTCCTAACTAAAAAAAATTTTGATTCCCAAATTGTGCTGATGTAAAGTAAACATGTGGGAAATGTTATTTATCAAGTTTTTTGTGTGCCGTATCTCTGTGATTTAAGGGCATAAAAAATTCAAAGTTAGAAAATTGCTAAATTTTCACAATTTTCGCCAAATTTCCATTTTTTTCACAAATAAACGCAATTTATATGAATGAAATTTTACCACTATCATGAAGTACAATATGTCACGAGAAAACAATGTCAGAATCACCGGGATCCATGGAAGCGTTTCAGAGTTATAACCTCATAAAGGGACAGTGGTCAGAATTGTAAAAATTGGTCCGGGCAGTAACGTGCAAACCACCCTTGGGGGTTAAGGGGTTAAAATGTTTCTAAAGAAAAATTGGCTCCAACAATTCTTGTAAGAAGAAAAAGATAAGCAAAAAGCAGAAGACACATGTGCACACACTGCGGATTGGTCTGCGGATTCTTATCTGCGGTTTTACCTGCGGTTTTGCCACCTGGACAATGGAATAGGTGGCAAACCGCAGCAGAGTCCGCAGAAACCATTGATATGTCAATTCTTTCTGCGGATTCAAAACCGCAGCTTTTCCGCAGTTAAAAATCTGTAGCATCTGCACAGCAGATTGTAAATCCCATAGGATAACATGCTACTGTACACTGTCTGCAGAACTGCTGCAGATCCGCAGCGGCCAAAACCGCAGCAAAAACTGCAGCAAAAACCGCAGCGTGTGCACATAGCCTGAGGCTTCAACAAAAACCCGGACAGTTTAACCACTTGCTGCTGTGAAAAGCAAACATGGCATCTAAGAAGGTGTGACAGAGTTTTGCTGAATGCCCCCCGCCTCCAAGTACTCGATAGTATGGGGCGGCCTAGTTACTCCGATACTTACATGCCTAATAATGGGGTCTGGGCTGCAATGTATGAAGGTCTATTAGGCCGGGCCAGAGGCAGCGTCCAATAAGTTACCTTATAACGCCCCCATACTCATTAGGCTAAAGTTCCATGAAAGCACTGATTTCGGGGGGTTTGGCCGACCATATAATGTATTTGGGGCCTCCCGACAGATGATGTCAGGGCAGAGAAGGATCCGGCATCCTGAATTTCAGAGGATAATCCGTTTGTTCTTCCTGTAGATAATCCTCCTCTAGAGGAGTCTGGAGGCGACTCTCTCATATAGACCACAGGAAAGCTGGAATATTTGTGTGTATGGGGGAGTCGGGAGAGATCGCCGTCTGCCAAATGACCGTTCAGCCAACTCTGATCTCATGTGTATGGGGCCGTTAGTATTACACTGACAGGCAGTGATGATACACGGCACTACAGTAGTACAGGGCATCACCGGAGCCATCAGAGGCTTGTATGTTGTGTGATCGCACTGATCAGAGAGGTTTAAAAAAGGTTTAAAGTGGAAAAATATCACAGTTTCAGTAACAAGAAATATCCGTCACTATATGGAAAGCAGAGTCACTGCACAATGTTAGTTACGTCACGTCCATAACTACTTTATTATACTCTATTATCCTGTACACAGTGGAGTAGATAGAAATCACAGATCCCACAGCAATAGCTGGAATTGGACCCTCCAACGCAAAGAAAAAAAAAATCTATCTCTCTATATACACTGTTCAAAAAAATAACGGGAACACTTAAACAACAGAATATAATTCCAAGTAAATCAAACTTCTGTGAAATCAAACTATCCACTTAGGAAGCAACACTGACTGACAATCAATTTCACATGCTGTTGTGCAAATGGAATAGACAACAGATGGAAATTATTGGCAATTATCAAGACACCCTCAATAAAGGAGTGGTTCTGCAGGAGGGGACCACAGACCACATCTCAGCACCAAAGCTTTCTGGCTGATGTTTTGGTCACTTTTGAATGTTGGTTGTGCTTTCATACTAATGGTAACATGAGACGGACTCTACAACCCACACAAGTGGCTCAGGTAGTGCAGCTCATCCAGGATGGCACATCAATGCGAGCTGTGGCAAGACGGTTTGCTGTGTCTGTCAGCGTAGTGTCCAGAGGCAGGAGGTGCTACCAGGAGACAGGTCAGTACACCAGGAGATGTGGAGGGGGCCGTATGAAGGCATCAACCCAGCAGCAGGACCGCTACCTCCACCTTTATGCAAGGAGGAACAGGAGGAGCACTGCCAGAGACCTGCAAAATAACCTCCAGCAGGCCACAAATGTGCATGTGTCTGCACAAACGGTTAGAAACTGACTCCATGAGGATGGTCTGAGGGCCCGACGTCCACAGATGGGGGTTGTGCTCACAGCCCAACACCGTACAGGACGCTTGGCATTTACCACAGCACACCAGGATTGGCAAATTCACCACTGGCGCCCTGTGCTCTTCACAGATGAAAGCAGGTTCACACTGAGCACATGTGACAGACGTGACAGAGTCTGGAGACGCCGTGGAGAGCGATCTGCTGCCTGCAACATCCTTCAGCATGACCGGTGTGGCAGTGGTCAGTAATGGTGTGGGGTGGCATTTCTTTGGAGGCCACACGATGTTGGGCTGTGAGCACAACCCCCATGGAGACACAATTGTGCCTTTACCTGGAGATAAATTCCCAGTGGGGGCAATTTCCAAAATGCAATAACTTAAGTGGGGAATTCAGCTCTTTTCACACTTAAGGGATCTGTATATGGAGTCTACAAACTACAGTGGGGAAATAAGGATTTGTTACGCTGACAATTTTGGGGCTAAAGTCACATTTTTGTGAGGAAAAAAGTAAAATTGTCATTTTTTCCTTCCACATTGCTGAAATTCCTGTCACACTATCCGAATTCAGATATTGTCCTGTCAGAAAGGAGAATACAGGGAGCGAAAGGGTTAATAGGGCTCACAGGAGGAACCAGCCCAGAAAGCAGAAGATCCAGGAGTGTCTGCCACATATATGACCGCTCTGTGCACAGGACCTGTGATGAGGTCACAGGAGGGGAGGAGTCAGGGGTCACATGATCAGGGGCCTCAGTGTGTGCAGGACTCAGTGTGCTGGAGCGCTCCCGATAATCAGCTGCGTGTGTCACGCTGTGTGATAGTCACAGCACCTGCATGGAGGGCTACACATGCAGCTGATTATCGGGAGCGCTCCAGGGATCCGGGGTCCCGATGCAGCTATTCGGTAAGCGATATTAGCCAATAACAACTTCTCCGACGATATTCGCTCATCTCTAGTAATAAAAGCTCAAAGAAATTCACCAAACTCTTCATTAAGTTTAATAGCGAGACCCTATTAAATATTGAGCACCAGCGGGATGAAGCATTGACAGCGGCATGTAAAAGTGTGGGCGCCCCGGGTCAAAATTACCGTTATTGTGAGCAGTAGTAAGATGAAGATGAAATGATCTCTAAAAGGCCGAACCTCTAAGCTGTATAATGAGGCTGAACCTCTACAGCTGTATAATGAGGCCCAGGCTTTATAGTGAAGGGACAGGAGTGAGGGCCTGTGCCCAGGAGCTACAGTCTGAGGAAAGGGCTAAAAAGCCTTCACTAGACCCCTGTACCGCTGTATAATGAGGCCCAGGCTTTATAGTGAAGGGACAGGAGTGAGGGCCTGTTCCCAGGAGCTACAGACTGAGGAAAGGGCTAAAAAGCCTTCACTAGACCCCTGCACAGCTGTATAATGAGGCCCAGGCTTTATAGTGAAGGGACAGGAGTGAGGGCCTGTTCCCAGGAGCTACAGTCTGAGGAAAGGGCTAAAAAGCCTTCACTAGACCCCTGTACAGCTGTATAATGAGGCCCAGGCTTTATAGTGAAGGGACAGGAGTGAGGGCCTGTTCCCAGGAGCTACAGTCTGAGGAAAGGGCTAAAAAGCCTTCACTAGACCCCTGTACAGCTGTATAATGAGGCCCAGGCTTTATAGTGAAGGGACAGGAGTGAGGGCCTGTTCCCAGGAGCTACAGACTGAGGAAAGGGCTAAAAAGCCTTCACTAGACCCCTGTACAGCTGTATAATGAGGCCCAGGCTTTATAGTGAAGGGACAGGAGTGAGGGCCTGTGCCCAGGAGCTACAGTCTGAGGAAAGGGCTAAAAAGCCTTCACTAGACCCCTGTACAGCTGTATAATGAGGCCCAGGCTTTATAGTGAGGGGACAGGAGTGAGGGCCTGTTCCCAGGAGCTACAGTCTGAGGAAATGGCTAAAAAGCCTTCACTAGACCCCTGTACAGCTGTATAATGAGGCCCAGGCTTTATAGTGAAGGGACAGGAGGGAGAAAAGTGGGGAAAGGAGCCAGAAGAGCCGGACTGCCCATCACTAACCTGCAGAGCCGCACTCCACATATATGGCTGCTCTGTGCACAGGACCTGTGATGAGGTCACAGGAGGGGATGAGTCAGGGGTCACATGATCTCCGGAGTGAAGACGCTCCATGGAGGCTTCTCCTCAGTCAGTGACATTCCCGCCATTATTCGCCCCTCACTACTGGCACAATTACCCCGCGCCGCCTTCTCTACACAGTGTTATGTGTGGAATGTAACGTGTGATTTCTCTGGAGGGAAATAGACCCCACACAGGAGGGAATTATCACCAGTTACCGGCCGTCTACTATATGGCGGCATATGATTGTGCTATCGACTCCACACCAGGAGATAAAATGCCCAAATCTCGGTTATTTCCCCCCTTCCAGAGTCCGGCTGAGGTCGGGGTCACACTTGGGAGAATCTCGCCCGAGTCTCGCACCTCAGTGCCCTTGTGGATTAGCCTCTGTAGTGGAAGCGACACCGGCTGTCAGGGACAGGGGGCCCCAACATAAATCCGATATTCATTGTAAGAAAACCCAACCTGATGCCGCCATTCGGGGTAACCAATGCTCCGGCAGTCTGTGACAATGTCAGTAATTATATTTTTCTTCACTGATTGGTAGATTTGTGGTCATTTTCCTGGATGATATAGTGAGTTACTCCCGTCCTCTGGAGGAGCATGCTGAGCATGTCAGACAGGGTCTCCAGGTTCTGCGTGACTATTTATTTGGTAACCTGGAGAAATGACAATTTGTGGTCCAGCAGGTCCAGTTCTCAGGACATTTGGCTTCTGCATTGGGGTCTCAGATGGACCCCGTTACGGTCCCAGCAGTCCCTTCATTGGTTTTATCCAAGTTACCTTTTTATTTATATAGCGCCAACATATTCCGCAGCACTTTACTGGTTGCACACATTATCATCGCTGTCCCCCCTATCAGTATGTCTTTGGAATGAAAAACGCCAACAAAGCACAAGATGTCAAAGTTCATGAGAAAGTCCGTCACACACAGATAAATTATAGATCATGAGAAAACAGAACACACTTACATACAATAATTATATTATAAAGTGCCTATGAATGAAGTGAGGTCACCTAAAAGAATGAATAAAAATATACTGTATCTTTCGGACTATAAGCCGCACCGGGCCATAAGACGCACCCCAAATATTCAGGAGGAAAATAGGGTAAAAGTTAATGTGTCAAATGGGGGTCTGTCCCACAGTCTGAATTCAGTAAACCCGGGGGGATCGGCAGCGCTGGTGGAGCCGGGTCACAGGAGGTGTTCGGTGATCCGGCGATGATCTGACTTACCCCAGGCTGGTGCAGCAGGAGCCTCTGTAACATTTGTAATATCACTGAGGCCATTTGGAGTAATGGGGTTTAGTTTATAAATCCAGAAGATTTCTTCCCGATGTAGTTGTCCAATGCGATTCTGATCCTGTGGGGGAATCTCCTCTGTGGGGAATATTCTCAGTTGTGTGGAATCTTTCTTGTGTTTGATGGTGCAGTGACGTGAAAGCCCATGTTGGAGAAAACCCTATGGAGTATTGGGACGGTGTGAGTTCAGCCTTTTGTGGAGGGGTTGGGTCGTCCTTCCCACATATAATTTCTGGTATGAGCATATAATCACGTATGTGACATAACTGGTGGGACATGACATGGGAGTTTTGGTCGGGAAAATTTCACCAGTAGAAATAAGGGTGAATTCAGAGAGACCATGGCAGATCGAGTCACAACAGAGGCAAGTTTTCAGATTGCATGTAATGATTTTATTCGGTAGACAGGCGATTTTTAGCAAATCTTCCTTCTTCTCTTTTATGTTTCTTGGTGCTAGGACATTTTTCAATTACGGAAGTCTTCGAAATGTCAAAAAGGGATTGCTGGGTAATGTTTTTCCCACTCCAGCTGTCTGACATGCTCATGATGCTCCTGCAGAGGACGTGAGTAACTCAATATATCATCCAGGTAAACTACCGCAAATCTACCCATCAGTGAGAAAAAAAATGAAATTTTCAAAGACTGCCGGAGCATTGTTTAATCTGAATGGCATCACCAAATTTTCAGTATGCCCCTCCGGTGTATTGAATGCGGCCTTCCATTCATCACCATTGTGTATACATATAAGAGTAATCATAAGTAATTGAAAGAATTGTCACCCAGATCCTTTTTGCAATTTTATTCCATGGTGAAACGTGACATCAAACCATATTAGAGTGCGGCGTGCAGGTAGCAGGGAGCTATACAGATTAGAGAGCCTGACGGACTACGGCCGTTTCGCACTTGCTTTGCGCTTCTACCGGTCCATGCTTGTCAGTGGGTTACACCACTTCCTTAAAACAAGGGTTAGGAAATGGTTAACTGAGAAGTGCAAAACATTTACAGTGAGTACAGTGAAATGATTAATATAAAAAATTAAAAGAAATATAACATACAGTGGGGAAAAAAAGTATTTAGTCAGTCAGCAATAGTGCAAGTTCCACCACTTAAAAAGATGAGAGGCATCTGTAATTTACATCATAGGTAGACCTCAACTATGGGAGACAAACTGAGAAAAAAAAATCCAGAAAATCACATTGTCTGTTTTTTTTTTCATTTTATTTGCATATTATGGTGGAAAATAAGTATTTGGTCAGAAACAAAATTTCATCTCAATACTTTGTGATATATCCTTTGTTGGCAATGACAGAGGTCAAACGTTTTCTGTAAGTCTTCACAAGGTTGCCACACACTGTTGTTGGTATGTTGGCCCATTCCTCCATGCAGATCTCCTCTAGAGCAGTGATGTTTTTGGCTTTTCGCTTGGCAACACAGACTTTCAACTCCCTCCAAAGGTTTTCTATAGGGTTGAGACCTGGAGACTGGCTAGGCCACTCCAGGACCTTGAAATGCTTCTTACGAAGGCACTCCTTCATTGCCCTGGCGGTGTGCTTTGGATCATTGTCATGTTGAAAGACCCAGCCACGTTTCATCTTCAATGCCCTTGCTGATGGAAGGAGGTTTGCACGCAAAATCTCACGATACATGGCCCCATTCATTCTTTCATGTACCCGGATCAGTCGTCCTGGCCCCTTTGCAGAGAAACAGCCCCAAAGCATGATGTTTCCACCACCATGCTTTACAGTAGGTATGGTGTTTGATGGATGCAACTCAGTATTCTTTTTCCTCCAAACACGACAAGTTGTGTTTCTACCAAACAGTTCCAGTTTGGTTTCATCAGACCATAGGACATTCTCCCAAAACTCCTCAGGATCATCCAAATGCTCTCTAGCAAACTTCAGACGGGCCCGGACATGTACAGGCTTAAGCAGTGGGACACGTCTGGCACTGCAGGATCTGAGTCCATGGTGGCGTAGTGTGTTACTTATGGTAGGCCTTGTTACATTGGTCCCAGCTCTCTGCAGTTCATTCACTAGGTCCCCCCGCGTGGTTCTGGGATTTTTGCTCACCGTTCTTGTGATCATTCTGACCCCACGGGGTGGGATTTTGCGTGGAGCACCAGTTCGAGGGAGATTATCAGTGGTCTTATATGTCTTCCATTTTCTAATTATTGCTCCCACAGTTGATTTCTTCACTCCAAGCTGGTTGGCTATTGCAGATTCAGTCTTCCCAGCCTGGTGCAGGGCTACAATTTTGTTTCTGGTGTCCTTTGACAGCTCTTTGGTCTTCACCATAGTGGAGTTTGGAGTCAGACTGTTTGAGGGTGTGCACAGGTGTCTTTTTATACTGATAACAAGTTTAAACAGGTGCCATTACTACAGGTAATGAGTGGAGGAAAGAGGAGACTCTTAAAGAAGAAGTTACAGGTCTGTGAGAGCCAGAAATCTTGATTGCTTGTTTCTGACCAAATACTTATTTTCCACCATAATATGCAAATAAAATGAAAAAAAAACAGACAATGTGATTTTCTGGATTTTTTTTTCTCAGTTTGTCTCCCATAGTTGAGGTCTACCTATGATGTAAATTACAGACGCCTCTCATCTTTTTAAGTGGTGGAACTTGCACTATTGCTGACTGACTAAATACTTTTTTTCCCCACTGTAGATCATAGCCACACAGACATATTCAATGTATCACTGAGGCCAAGGGGAACTTGTGCATCGCAATCCACAATCCATGCTGCTTCTCTTGTTAGTAGTAATCTATTCTGGTCACCGCCTTGTACAGGATAATCAGCGGGCTCAATTCCTGCAGATCTCAGCACATTGGGGTCCGCATTATGGACCTCTCTTATATCATTAATGTCACAGATCCTTCTCCTGTGTGACTGAATGGAAATGTTCTCTGAGCCTGATGTGCCGCGGTCTAATAGTCTGGGCAATATAATAATCGTCCTGGGCAGTATATGACATAAAGCGCTTGCTCTGTGCGGCCCGTGATTAGTTTATCTACCGTCATCGCCCCGATCCTCAGATTTCTCCTGTAAGATGGAGATGACAGAAGGAGCAATCCCCACAATGGAAATGGCCTCTTGGACGTCTTCCATGTAACCAGGTGACTTTATTGTTCTTCTCCTGGAATCTTTCCTGTAGCGATAAGTCATCTAAGTCACCGCTTCTTCTAGAAGCAATCGAGGGTTGTTCTTTGCTGCTACGGCTAAATCTTTATCTCCTAACAAATGCCAATTCCTGTTTATCGCTGATTTTATTACATTCATATTGGGATTAGGTGTAAAAGTAACAATAAACCTTTTATTATCTCGTCCTTCTTTCTGCTCTTCCTCCTGGATCTTGTAACTAGACCCACATGGGTTCCTCCATCGCTCTAGCACAGTGTAATAATGTTGGCGGATGACCTCTGTGTAATAAGTCGTCTGTCAGGTCATTCGCTTGTTGTAGGAAACCTTCTTCTCTACTATTCATTGTTCTCAGCCTCAGATACCGGCTGTATGGTCGGCCTTGATATAGAAGAGTTAATGGTTTGCCTTTATATCCCTTTAAATGCCTTTAAGACTTCAATTGCCTTTTGCCTATTATTGCTAGAATTATTCTTATGTAGGCTATTCGTCTCTGTTTTCAAGGAAACTATACTTGTTATCATATTTGTTCTCAATAGTCAGTAACAACATGTTCTTGGTACGTTGTAAACATGGTATAACCCTGAAGGTGATGGTGGGGGCTACATGAGCTCCATAGAATTACATATTGTTGTAAATGGTATAAAAGATTGCCTTGTATTTCATTATGTCAGATAAAGTGATTTGACCACGGCTCGTGTGTGTTGAGTATCTTTGTCTCCAAGCGCTTGTGAACAGAAGGGCGAAAACCTCCTAATCCGGACTCACTGGTGATCTGGCATACCTGACGCTTGGTCATAACAAAAAACAACTACAACAGTTTTCACACCCAACGGGGACCGTGGAAACCAGCCTATTCGGAATCCGTATGTGGGAGCTTCCTGGGAGGTTGAATATGCAGAATCCAGGCTGCAGCAGGTGAGAACATTTATTCTTACATTGATTCTGTGTCTGCAACCTCTCTAGGGATCTCTACATATCTCTGGGTAAGACTGTATGACACGGTTCAAAAGAACCCACATCACCAGTGAGCAGTGAGTATGTCTGTATGAGAGTTGAGTAATAAGATAATAATTGTCATCTGTATTATCTGTCAATCTGCTCTGGCAATATCCTAATATACTAACTGGTTGTGTACTGGTGTACTGTGTAGAAGCCTGGGATAGAATTTGTGCAGCGACTATTTTGGATTTTCAGTAAATCATATGAGGCTGTATTTTATATAGGACTGTGTTTTTTGGTTGTTCTGATTTTCATTGATTCTTGTTGTTTAAGTTGGCTTTGGTGTTCTCAGAGTTTCAGTGGACACTGCTGTGGGTTAAGGTGTCAAATCCAAAGCGCAAGATAGGCAGGCTGTGTGAATCCTTGTATATATGTCTATAAGAACCTCCGAATGAGATGAGTAATTGAGATAAGGGATTTTTTGTTATCTTCTCTTTGTAAAATCAAATGACCACTGAAAAGTGAAAGAGGAGAAAAAAAATCAATCCCTGAATGAGCACGCATGAATGAATTTGATGAATTTGCACCATTCTGTGAAGACTGCACAGGAGTTCTAGGGGTACTTTACAGATATTTCAATCTACATCTGAGATTGAATGAATTGAGTAATGATATAGCTCGTGTTATATGTGGTATGACATTGGAAAGTTTTCTGGAATCATTTGGCCAGAAAAGGGCAAGGCGTGGAAACTCACATTATACAGTTATCTGCTCTTACTGTACAGTGAAATCCCGTGATGAAGGACACTACATTCTGATGGGAGGGGGAATGATGCCGCTGCGCAGTTTCTCTTCTCCCCTCGCTCCTCTCGTCTTATCTCTGCTGAGTGTCTAATAGGAGGGGGCACGGAGCCGCGTTCAAGATTCTCTGTAGTTCTGAAATGCTCGCTGCTAGATTTGTGCATTTTAAAGCAACAGTACTTAATTGAAGTGGAATGAAATTTTGTAAGTTGAAGTTGAAAGTAAAATATGTGCCTAACTTAGAAGGAAATTGTAAGTGATTGTTTGGTCATTAATGTGTTTGAACCTGCTTATAGTTGTTTGATTAATTTGTATGGCATGTTGTGGATCAACAAAGGAGGTAGCCGACTGTATGGCTGATAAAGTAGGTTAGAGGCCTATCACACCTGGGCCTTCTTACTTTAGTCAGCGGGTTTTTTGTTGTGGATGAGAGGCGAGGGCAAGGAGCCTTCTGGATATACCTTGGCAGGCTCACTCTGACTTGCTATGTGTGGGCTGTAAGACAGAGGTCCAGACACACAGAAGAGCATTTCAGAAGAAAGATGAGCTGTCTAAGTTGAAGCAGCCTTCCCACAATCCATGGAGCTGGGCTGGAAGAAAAAAGGCCTATTCCTATCTAGCCAGCTGATCTAACGGGTGAGAGGCAGAGAGCCTTCTCGTTACATCCTGTAGGACTACCGGGTGAGAGGCAAGGAGCCTTCCCGCTACACCTTGGCAGGCTCTCTCTGATTTGCTAAGTGTGGCCTGTAAGACAAAGTCAGGCACACTGAGAGGGCATTTCAGAAGTAAGGTGAGCTGTCGGCAGAGAAAGGTTGAAGCCATGGGCAACCTTTTTCTGCGTACAGTCAGTGCCCCCAATGGGATCTGGGACAGCTATGCAAATTGAAAAAGACAGAGAAGAAAGGAAGCAGTAAAACAAGTGGGACCAATATTGAAAAGGGCAAAAATACCAGAGTGTGAATGTTTGGATGTACAAAAAGGCACAGACAAGGTAAGAAAATAGCAAGTGAATAAATGATGCTTGAGAATGTGCAGCAGTATAGAAGGTGTATTATGAATGTTTTGATTGACAAAATTTAACCAGAGACCCAGACAAAACAGATGGACTTGTAAACACTGTGATCAGACTCAGACAAACCCAGACTGAATAGCTACTTGTGTGACCTGTGCTACTGACCTAAGCGAGTTGCGCTAAATCCTGTCCAGACTAGTGTGAATGGTGGGTAGTGGGGACATTGACCTTTGAGGAGTGAGCTGACTGTAGACATCAGACGACCAACCACATCAGGACCTAGAAGGGCGACTAGAATAAGAAAGATTCAAGTGTATTATCCCTGGAGCCCCTCTGACCAGTTGGCTATGCTAAAGCAGTTACCTGACCCTGAAAGCCAACCATTCCCATTTTACAGACACATAAAGGAAATACAGAAGACATATAAGTGTACCTGGGCAGACCTAGAGAGGTTGGTGAGTTTAAAGGCAGGTGACGCACTAGGACATATAATTAATGCACACACAGATGTGGCAAAGAATCAGGCTTGGGGCATGGATGATAAATCTGCACGGTCTGGGGAGACGTACTGTGAGTCACTAAAACAATGGGCTACAGTAGAACAATCAGAGCAGTCTGTACTCCTGACTAACGTGACACAGCAAAGAGGAGAGAGTGTAGAGATGCACTTTGGACGGTTACAGCTGAAATGGGCAGACATGGGTACATTTGCATAAACCCACTTGATGTTAGAATACTGGTGAATGTGTGGCGCCCCTGAGGCTTAAGTCGCCACAGAGGTACTGCACCTCCACCTGAGGTGTGGTGCCCCACCATCTAGGTAAGGTGGAGGCTCCTAACCACGCTCCAACACCTGCATCCCACACAACACAGTAGTTCAGCAAAGCCACATTGCGGCTCCCTGCTTGGAGTGTAGCAGAGCACCTTTGGTGTCTCCCTGCTTGGAACAGTAAACGTGCTGGGAGGCGGGTGGAGTTTAGAATACATAAATAGCGGGAAGGTTTAGGATTAGAGGAGTTGGGCTAGAGTGAGAGCCAGAGATGGATGTATGAAGGAAGTGCTGCAGCAGGTCACAGTGCCCTGGGCCTGCTGGCACGGGAAAGAGAGAAAGAAGGAGAGAGACATAGACTGACATCCTAACCTTACATAAGAAGGGAAGAACAGTACGGAACATAAGGAGAATAAGAGGACGGTGGGAACCGGGTTAGAGGAGAACCCCTTCCAGTCCTAAGCGCAAGGCCGGGGCCCGGACCCGAGGTTGTTCGGATACTGATGATCCTGCAACAGACACCGGAGGAATAGGAAGCTGTAAATGCTATATTCACATACCAGACTTGGGGGCACAACAGCAACTTGGATAGTGAGCCGGGGCTCAGGAGTAAGGAGTCGCCGAAACAGGCTACAGATGTCTGCCATACAAGTAGAGTTCATAGGAACATCTGTCAGGAGGAACTCCAGTGTTACTCAGTACTGGGAGTACTTCACTCAAAGGCGCTATAAGAGGAGATGTTCAGAAAGGTACATGATGGCGGAGTGTTGGAAGGGAGCATTCCATCTTGCCTGGAGGTTGACTGAGTCCCTGGCCCGGAGGACACGGCACGGAGGCAGGCACCTGTGTGAACTGCAGACTGTGAGTAAAGCCTTGGAACTACATGACCCGGTGTCCTCCACTTATTCCCGCACCAACACACTCTGCACTGCTACATATGGGTACCAGCTTCTACACTGCCTGTGCCTCTTCTCCATTACCAAATCTACACTGCCCTGGGACTACAGCTCCACCTGTGGGGAGTTCCACCATCTTGGCTGCACCACACCACCAGTCCCAGAGGATCTGCATGCAGCGTCGGCCTAACATCTTCATTGCCGCACACCACAGGTGGCGTCACGAACTATTCTATTCTATTATCCATTCATTCCCCTTTTTGCCATGGAGCCCCAGGGCCACGGACCGGGTCACAGTTTCCGTGACAACTCCCATTGAGATCAACGGACCCAGTACCGAGTACCCCACAGCCCTGGCCACCGAGGGCGCTCCATTTTGGCGTCATGAACAGGATGACGGGACCCAATGCCATCGGGTTCTGTGTGCCTAAGATTTGTTGGACTTTAAACTTTTGAGAATGTGCCGAAGACCCATTTTAATAGACTGTACAATGAATGCCAAAAATGGCCGCCAGCATGATGAAGAAGGGCGTGATAAGATGGGTGGTCCCAAGAAAAGACCGCGAACTGTCCTGGGCCTCCCCTGCCTTAATTTCTATGCAACTGCAACATGGCATACCCCCCGAGGGGTACGGATACTGGCCTGGTATGGAGGAGTTGGAAGAAGATGCCGCCCCCAGAAGGAGGAGCGAAAGCCGGCGGCGGGAAAGGAGCCGAGACCGGAAGAAGAACGCCAGAACGCCATGATGGAAGAAGAGAAGGGGTCGGAAGAACGCGAAGGGGGGCAACCTACCCCCAGGCCGCCCCTGCGGAGCATACGGCCGCTACGGCGCCATGTGCGGCTCCCGCCACCACCTCCCGGCCGATACTGCCTTTGGATGCGGCCCACGAGAAGGAGGTATATGAGGGCCCTGGAGCAGAATGGAGGACCGGGCCCATATTCCCGTCTAGACCTGGCGCGGCTGCGCGGGTCTCCCCCAATTGTCTTGGCGGACACCAACTCTGCCCCCGCCCCCATCCAACTGTGGCCTTCCTCAGCAACAACCCCGGGAGTTGCGGCCGCCATCGTTCATTACCATGTACCCGTACTGGATCCAGAGTCATCTCCGGGAGTGGTACCGGCGAGCCGGAATGGCCCGATTACACCCTGTCTGTAACCCCAGGCTGCGGCACTGCCAACTGAGGTCCCGATGGACACCGCAGAGTCTGATTCTGAGTCATCAGTGGCCACGCCGACTGGATCACCCACAGCAGCAGAAGTACCCTTGGCAGTAGCGGACCAGCTGTCCCCGCAGGCGGTTGATCTCTCTATGGCCCTGTCCTTTACCCCAACAAGCCCCTACCTTACCCTTTGGGAAGCGGAGTACCTATGATTGGTAGACCAAGACCGCCAGAAACAAGATGAAGAAACCCAGAGCATCTCCTCTGGAAGCCGTCCCCAGCAACCAGTTTCCAGAACCCCAGGAGGGGACAACTAGTTAAGATACTTTCTTAAGTTCAACTATCGTTACCCAGGAGGGTATTTGCACAGTTGTGCCTTTTTCCAGTTTTTTCTGTTTTTGATATCATGTTCTAGTTTTGTTCTTCCAGTGTTGCCCAGTTTGTTGGCAGCTTCCATATTGAACTGTGGAGATCATGAACCCTGAATGGTCCAGAACTGTTTTGTATATAGTTTGCACCTCTTTAGGTGCTCTCTCTTGGTTTTACATAGGACACTCTTCTTGAAAGAAGACCTACCTCGTTATAGGGACATTTCCAGACATGTTGGCCGGACCAGTGTCTATTCTCGCACTTATTGATAATGTTCAGTTTTTTGCTAGAAAGTATTAGCATATAATGAAAATCTTAATGACAGATTTTATAGGAGTATAATGAGAAAAAGACATAGTGAATGTTTTATAGAATTTTGAATAAAGATGTTGAGGATGTGAATGCAGAATTGGAATTACAGGTGACGTACCAGGTATCCACGGTTGTCATCTTAAGTCTAGAAGAGACAGTAGAAAGTAGAAAATGTGAAAGGTAACAGAAAAGAGATGTGTTGCTAGAAAATGTGAATTAATGCTGAGTTTGCTACTACAGCACTTTAAATTAGGTAGCATAATTTAAAATTTAGATAGTTAACTTGTTTGTAACGTTCAAGAAACTGTGCCTCCTATATTAGGAAGTTTAGTATAAGTCATGTTTACATAGCAATATAAAAATTTTGTATGTTCCCGTATTGTTTATCTCTGTTTGACTTGCAGCCCGCGGACGTGCTGTGTTTAATGGGGGGGTATGTGGCGCCCCTGAGGCTTCAGTCGCCACAGAGGTACTGCACCTCCACCTGTGGTGTGGTGCCCCACCATCCAGGTAAGGTGGAGGCTCCTAACCACGCTCCAACACCTGCATCCCACACAACACAGTAGTTCAGCAAAGCCACATTGTGGCTCCCTGCTTGGAGTGTAGCAGAGCACCTTTGGTGTCTCCCTGCTTGGAACAGTAAACGTGCTGGGAGGCGGGTGGAGTTTAGAATACATAAAGAGCGGGAAGGTTTAGGATTAGAGGAGTTGGGCTAGAGTGAGAGCCACTGATGGATGTATGAAGGAAGTGCTGCAGCAGGTCACAGTGACCTGGGCCTGCTGGCACGGGAAAGAGAGAAAGGAGAGAGACATAGACTGACATCCTAACCTTACATAAGAAGGGAAGAACAGTACGGAACGTAAGGAGAATAATAGGACGGTGGGAACCGGGTTAGAGGAGAACCCCTTCCAGTCCTAAGCGCAAGGCCGGGGCCCGGTCCCCAAGGTTGTTCGGATACTGATGATCCTGCAACAGACACCGGAGGAATAGGAAGCTGTAAATGCTATATTCGCACACCAGACTTGGGGGCACAACAGCAACTTGGATAGTGAGCCGGGACTCAGGAGTAAGGAGTCCCCGAAGCAGGCCACAGCTGTCTGCCGTACAAGTAGAGTTCATAGGAACATCTGTCAGGAGGAACTCCAGTGTAACTCAGTACTGAGAGTACTTCACTCAAAGGCGCTATAAGAGAAGTTCAGAAAGGTACATGTTGGCGGGGTGTTTTGGAAGGGAGAATTCCATCTTGCCTGGAGGTTGACTGAGTCCCTGGCCCGGAGGACACGGCACGGAGGCAGGCACCTGTGTGAACTGCAGACTGTGAGTAAAGCCTTGGAACTACATGACCCGGTGTCCTCCACTTATTCCCGCACCAACACACTCCGCACTGCTACATCTGAGTACCAGTTTCTACACTGCCTGCGCCTCTTCTCCATTACCACATCTACACTGCCCTGGGACTACAGCTCCACCTGTGGGGAGCTCCACCATCTTGGCTGCACCACACCACCAGTCCCAGAGGATCTGCATGCAGCGTCGGCCTAACATCTTCATTGCCGAACACCACAGGTGGCATCACAAACTATTCTATTCTATTATCCATTCAATCCCCTTTTTGCCATGGAGCACCAGGGCCACGGACCGGGTCACAGCTTCCGTGACAACTCCCATTGAGATCAACGGATCCAGTACCGAGTACCCCACAGCCCTGGCCACCGAGGGCGCTCCAAATGCATTCATTGACGGCATGAACAAAGACTTACAAGACGCAGTACAGACAGCCAGACCTGAATGGAGATATGTAGATCCGAAAGACCTCCTTAAGGTAGCTAAAGAAGTTGAGCAAACAAGGACGGTAAGACAACCTGTCATGTATGCTGGAGCACAAGGAAAACAGTGGAGACGTAATAGGGGACCAAGGGACCTAGAAACAGTGAAGTGCTGGAATTGTGGTACTTACAAAACTTATTGTTAGTGACAATACCCCTATGAATTTGCTGTCATGATTAAATTGGGGGAAAAAAAAAAGGAACCAATCCTCCTTGTTAAAGCAATACCCCTTGAGCCTAGCCAAATCAATGGCCCCGAGCAGAGACATTAGAGAGTTTGTTAAGGCAGGGCGGTTCTAGTGCAAAGATCTTCCCCCTGCAACACCCCTTTGTATCCCATTAGGGAAAAAGGACTCAAGGGTTTGCTGACACTTACAGAAAGGTTCATGACTTAAGGGCTATTAATGATGTTACAGAGAGTGTGACCTCAATCGTCCCTGATCCACACACACAATACTGTCACAGATCCCAGCAACGTCAAAATGTTTCGCAGTCATTGATTTAGCGGGTGCATTTTTCTCTGTACCCCTGCACCCTGACTGTCAGTATCTTTTCCTTTACTCATAAAGGTAAACAATATTGTTGGACAGTTCTCCCACAAAGGGGGAAAGAAAACCCCTGTCATCTATTCAGCAGCGATGGCAGGTATCCTTGAGTAGTGGTAATCACCTCATCCGCTGATTGTACTATTACAGTACGTGGATGACCTTTTGCTGTTCTGCCTGGACCAGAGGTCCTGCAGGGAAGCCACAGTCTCCTTGCTATGTTTTTTTAAGCAGAAAAGGGCTGCAAGGTCTCACGTGACAAATTACAGTATTACAAACAAAAGGTGACATTTTTGGGACATTGAATTGCCGAAGGTACCAGACACCTGACTGAAGACAGGAAACAGGCAATTCAAAATCTCCCTCTACCCAGGTCACATCAGCATCTACGCACTTTCCTAGGCTTAGTGACCTACAGTAGGCCTTGAATAAGGCCTGCTTCACAAATGTTGCAACCACTTTATGACTGCTTGTCATCAGACCCCTATGATCTCATTCCTTTGACAATTTATTTCCCACATGACATCCATTCCATACTCGTACAAGTTCAACCAAGACATCTGTCTATGACCAGACAGCTCCGACTTGAGTGTGCTCTACAAATTCCTGATTATGTCTCCCTCAAGAGATGTAATGTTCTGAATGCAGCCACCCTCCTGCCTGTGGATTCAGAAAAGTGGGAATTGGTGACCGTATTAGCAAGTGAGGAAGAATACTTTGACATGACTCATGAACATGACTGCATAGAACTGTTCCTAATGCAGATTTTGAGTTTTTTTTTGTAGATGGCTCCAGATACCACCAGGATGGATATGCAGTAGTATCCTCACATGAGGTAATCCGAGCTGAACCACTCCCTCCTCAAATGTCAGCACAGGAGGCAGAGTTGAAGGCACTCACTGAGGCGTGTAGAGCTGGTGCAGGTAAAGTCGCTAATATTTACACAGATTCGAATTATGCATGGGGAATAGCCCATGATTATGGCCCTATATGGAGAAGCAGAGCATTCCTTACATCAGCCGGTAAGCCCATTAAAAAGGCAGAGCTGGTGAAACAATTAATGGAGGCATTGATGTTACCAGTCCAGGTTGGCATTGTCAAGGTAAAAGCACACACAAAAGGTGACTCCGTGGAGGTAGAGGGCAACAGAAGGGCGGACGAGGCTGCTAAAGTAGCAGCAAGGCGGCCTAGAGAGAGCAGTGGACGGTGGCGGGGAGTCAGCGTATTCCAGCCACACTGAGCCTAGATGTCCTGAAATCTCTCCAGCAACAGGCTGCCCAAACAGAGAAGGTACACCGGGGGAGACTGGGAGCTGAGCTGAACTCAAACGGAGTATGGGAGAATAAGGATAAGTTGTGCCTACCGAAGTCCCTGTTCCCGATTATGGCGCAAGCAACACATGGCCCCACTCACGCCTCAAAAAGTCACATGTGTGCCATGGTAGATGCCTTCTGGATCGCTCCTGGTTTCAGTTACGCAGCCGCAAAACTTGTACATTCATGCCTCATCTGTGCACAGCACAACCCAGGTAAAACAGTAAAACTCCCTAAGAAAGCGACAACTTGGCCTCTCTACCAGTTTCAGAGACTGCAGATTGACTACAGCTACCAAGGTAGGAGTGTATGCAAATGTCCTAGTATGTGTAGATCTCTTCTCTGGCTGGCCGGAAGCCCATCCGGTAAAATGTGAAAATGCTAAAACGACTGCAGATAAACTGATGAAAGAACTGATCTGCAGGTATGGTGTCCCAGAATCCATAGAAAGCAATAGGGGTACACACTTCACGGGAGAAATAATGAGGGAAGTCATGCAGGCCCTGGGTGTACAGCAAGTATTTCATACACCATATAGGCCACAAAGTAGTGGGAAAGTGGAAAGATTAAGCGGGACCCTTAAACTGAAAAGTCAAAAGGCCATGGCAGACACAGGAAAGAGCTGGGTAGAGTGCTTGCCTCTTGCACTCTTTCCAGTCAGACACACTCCAAATAGAAAGACAGGCTTGTCTCCTTTTGAAGTCCTGTTTGGTAGTGCACCAAAGACTGGTCTGTACTTCCCACAGGTGCTACAAATGCAACACGGTTCTATGACAGCCTACGTCCAGGCCTTGCGGGAAAGTCTTAATGTGGTGCATAAACATGTGTTCTCATCCATTCCAGATCCTAATGCCAGTGCAGATGTGCATCAGTTGAATCCAGGTGATTGGGTGGTTATACGCAGACACTTGAAAAGGAGCCTGGACCCATGATTTGACGGCCCCTTCCAAGTCCAGCTTACCACATCCATCTCAGTAAAACTTGAGGGAAAGCCCACCTGGATCCACGCCAGTCACTGCAAGAAGGTCCTGTCAACAGCAGAATGACTGTTCTCCTCATCACCTTGCTGGCAGTGACAGGGTTACTGCACTCTACAGAGACACAGGACAAACTCTTAAATGCTGATTGGGACAACAAACTTATTCGGCATCATGCTCTTCTTATAAAGGACATGGAAGGACAGAAACCGAAGGACTGTTGGGTCTGTACACACAGCCCAGTATCTGCGAGGACCATGCTGTACTTATCCTTACCTCTGGAGCCATGGGAGGTATTAACCCCACACTGCTTACACAATGAGACTTGGACTCAATCTAGGTTTTGGGGAAAAGATGTGCCCCGTGATATATCTGCCTCATTGGCTATAACTGGATGGGTCTCTAATCCCTGGTTTCAGTTTAATGTAACGCGGCCTAAAGGTACAAATGTGGCGGGAATATGACTCAGATGTCGGAGATATGGTCGCCAGGAGGAGGACTGAAATCCCTCACTCAGACCCTATTCCCAATGATGGACTGTGGTTCAGTCTTCAACACACTGGAGCAAACACCTGTGGTGAGGACAATAATTGCTTCCGCATATACACTCGCGATCAAACACAGGTTAATGATACGGTGTACCAGGATGGTATTGAAGGCTGTAAAGCATCTGCCGGTAAAATTATAAGGAAAGAAAGGGGTAAATGTATATCTGATATGAGTGGAAAACAGATGAATAATACTTGGTGCGCCCATAAGCCTATGTCAGGACTTTTGAGTTTATACCAATGTATACAGACCCCTGGTCACGTTTGTGTTCTCCCTGAAGGAGTATTCTTGGTTTGCGGACATTGTGCCTACAGGTGGGTAAGCCCAGACATAAGGGGGGTTTGCACTCTTGCCAAACTAATACCAGCCACTTTCATAGTTCCTCATAGTAAAATAGACACAGCAGCAGTTCCAATTCACACTTTGTATAGAAGGGCTGCAGACAATAAGCCCCGGCCAAATGGTAGGCCGCATCTAGTAGAAATGGGGAAATAAATAAAATATTCAGTAGTATGCTAATATACCCCTTCATAACCCAAATGTGGGACAAATTAGTGGAAGCTACCGACTACCTGGACGATCAGATATTCCAGATTCTTGAAGTTCTTAATGAGACTAATACAATACAGAGACAATTAATCGTAGTTACTAACCAGCATACTATAGTACTAGATTACCTGACTGCAAAAGAAGGAGGAATGTGTCAGATAATTGGTCCCACCTATTGTAATTATATCGACCCTGCTGGCAATCTCACGATCAGGGCCAGTATAGACAAAATAGGTGAACTCAGAGACCAATGGTTAAAACAACACAGTGCAAAAAGAGACTCCTGGTGGGGTAACACATTCTCTTTTCTAAATCCAGCAAATTGGTTTAATTGCCTTGCAGGAAGGATTTTTGGCATTGTACAGACTTGTATGCAAATTTTGTTGTTTTGCTTATTGGTTTATGTAGCCGTAAAAGCGCTAATATATGTATTACTTAAGCTACTGAATAATGTATGCATAAAAAAGAATCTAAGGCTGAACCTTCTGTAGTGTATCATAGACCCCAGGTAGCCATTGCTGATGGGGAAAGTGAGTGTCCACACTGAGGGTGGATGGGCGAAGCAGGTAGGAAGCCCCCGTATGGGTACTAGACCCATGAGACAGTAGCTCCTTTGTGGACATCAGTTGACCCTGTGGCAAAGGTTATACCATTTACAAAAGGGGGAAATTGATATGGAAGGTTTGCCTTCATATCCCTTTAATTGCCTTTAATTCTTGATTTGCCTTTCATTTATTCTTATGACTCTGCAGTTTGCCAGTCTCCTCTTCAAGGGAAAAATGCTTCTTATCATATATGTTCTCAATAGTCAACCATAATGTGTTCTGGGTACATTGTAAACATGGTATGACACTGAGGTGATGGTGGGGGCCACATGAGCCCCATAGAATTACATATTGTTGTAAATGGTATAAAAGATTGCCTTGTATTTCATTACGTCAGATAAAGTGATTTGACCACGGCTCGTGTGTGTGCAGTCTCTTTTTTTCTCCAAGCGCTTGTAAATTAAGGGCGTAAAACTCCTAATCTGGCCTCACTGGTGATTTGGCAGATCTGACTTTGGTCAGGACAAAAACAGCTACGACACTACTCAGACAACACACATTGAGGGTAAAACAGTGTGGCAATGCTTTATTGAACCACAAAACAGGCAGATAACACATAGAACATTCCCAGCACAGTACCCAACAGAGTGCACATTACAGAGTCTCACCCTTCCGCTGATTCGCTCCCAGGGTCGCTACCCCACCTGTGGTTCGCACAGAGAGGAGGTAAGGACAAGCGAAGGAAGATGACAATCCATTCAGTCCATACAAGGTAAAATGCCAGTTGATCTGAGGATCACAACCTGGCATCTCCATACATATCCATGGTTCAGCGATGGTCAATGGAGCAGATCTGTATTCTTCCAACCGTGGCTGAAAACCCCTAGGTTGTTTCCTGTAGAATGATAGATCCGTGTCCCTCGAGATGTAAAAACTATACGAAGTATATAGTTTGAAGCCTGGGATCTGCCTATATGTGGCTAGTTTTCTGTTTCGGATAACATGATACATGATTTTAATTTTTTTTTCGTCTAGTCTTGCTTGAATATAGGTCAATATTAAATAAAGTCTCCTGATGAGTCGCCTTTGGTGAGGACGATGAAACCCGTAGAAATGAGAGGCTTGGAGAATGTGGTTCAACTCCCACCAAGGACAACATCTGCAAGGAGTTTGTATGTTCTCCTCGTATTTGCGTGGGTTTCCTCACACATTCCAAAGACATACTGATAGGTAATTTACATTGTGAGCCCCATTGGGGACAGCGATGATAATGTGTGCAAACTGTAAAGGGCTGCGGAATATGTCAGCGCTATATAAAAAAGAAAGATTATTATTATTAGAAAGATTCCATTTCTGGTCAAAATATTTCCCACATTCTGAACAGGAAAAAGGCTTCTCCCCTGTGTGAGTTCTATGGTGATTAACCAAATCTGATTTCTGGTTAAAACATTTCCCACATTCTGAACATGAAAAAGGCTTCTCCCCTGTGTGAATTTTTAGATGTATATTAAGATTACATTTTTTTATAAAACATTTCCCACATTCTGAACAGGAAAAAGGCTTCTCCCCTGTGTGAGTTCTATGGTGATTAACGAAATGTGATTTCTGGTTAAAACATTTCCCACATTCTGAACAGGAAAAAGGCTTCTCTCCTGTGTGAGTTCTTTGGTGTGCAAGAAAACGTGATTTCCATATAAAACATTTTCCACATTCTGAACATGAAAATGACTTCTTTGCTTTAGGAGAAGTTTGTTTTTTATTGCCTCTTTTGTGACTTTCATTTTCCTTAGTAGTCAGTAATGAATCAGAAGATGGGACCTGTTTCATAGGACCAGATGACAGATCTTTGCTGTGAATGGATGATGGTGTATCTGGAGTAATGGCATTCACTTCAGCTGTATCTTGTAGGATCTCAAGATCTTCTGATTTCAAAATTGAAGATGTCAGCTGTCCCTCTGATCTCCTGGTACAGTCATCTGCTAAGATAAAAAAATATTTTTTAATAAAATATAATTGAGTTTTAAATTTTTGAACATTTCTACTTAAACTGTCCATAAAAATGGCAAGCTATGTAAAAAACTTTATTTACCAAGACAATGACAGTTCACAGTCTAATAGAAAACCTTGTTTAATGAGCCAGTAGTGTGCGGTGTTCAACACTTTGTTCATTCTGCCTCCCAAATATCAAATAAAAAGAAACCAATCAGTGTTATGTAGGTGAAAATATTGCCAATTCTCATCTCACAAAAAACAAGTCCCCACTCAGGGCCATCATCTGTCAATGGAAAAACAGAGGTTCCCACACTATTAGTGGCTCAAAGGCTGCTGAAAAGCAGCAGAGTTTCTATAAACCAATCCAGCAAAATCCGCTCTCACTTCGGAGTCTTGCAGTGTGCACAAACAACATTTAGGATCCCTGTATTTAGCAATATTATAGTGAGAAGAATCCACTTAATTTGCGGTGTCTCCTGGAGCACAATCTGGGCACTATGTGCTGGGTAATAAAATGGCAAATGTGTAATTTTCACTCTCCAACATCCACTGCGTGTTAATTTCCGGAAAGTGGCTGAGGAGTCAAAATATTCACTCATCCTACACACGTGGTCAAAGTTGTCGATACCCCTCGTTTAATCACAGAAAAACCCACAATGGTCACAGAAATAACTTGAATCTGACAAAAGTAATAATAAATAAAAAATCTATGAAAATGAGCAAATGAAAGTCAGACATTGCTTTTCAGCCATGCTTCCTCAGAATTTAAAAAAAAATAAAACTCATGAAATAGGCCTAGACAGAAATGATGGTTCCCTTAACTAACATATTTTGCTCCACAACCTTTTGAGGCAATCACTGCAATCAAACGATTTCTGTAACTGTCAAGGAGACTTCTGCACCTCCCGACAGGTATTTTGGCCACTCCTCAAGAGCAAACTGCTCCAGGTGTCTCGTGTGTGAAGGTTGCCTTTTACAGACGGCATGTTTCAGGTCTTTCCAAAGATGCTCATTAGGATTTAGGTCAGAGCTCATAGAAGGCCACTTCAGAATAGTCCAATGTTTTCCTCTTAGCCATTCTTGCCTGTTTTTAGCTGTGTATTTGGGTCATTATCCTGTTGCAAGACCCATGACCTGCGACTGAGACCAAGCTTTCTGACACTGGGCAGCACATTTCTCTCTAGAATCCCTTCATAGTCTTGAGATTTCATTGTACCCTGCACAGATTCTAGACACCCTGTGCCATACGCAGCATGGAAGCATGGTTGAAAAGCAATGTCTGACTTTCATTTGTTCATTTTCATAGATTTTTTATTTATTATTACTTTTTTCAGATTAAAGTTATTTCCGTGACCATTGTGGGTTTTTCTGTCATTAAACGAGGGGTACCAACAATTTTGACCACATGTGTATAGATTATAACCCTCAGTGAATTAATTTATAAAATGGAATCACTTTATGGGGATTTCTACTATTCTGGTTTTCTGTAATTTAGTTATATTAGGGCTTCTGCATATGGTGTGTCCAATCTCATCTGGGATCTGTTCCTGCTGTCCAGCTGGAGTAATCTGCTCCCTACTTCAGCCAATTGGAAAGTACCACACCCTACTAAAGCGCAAAGCACATGGCTGGAATCTGCCAGATACAGCGCTGTTCTCCTCTGGTTCAGTCCTCTGTGCTCAGCTTGCGGCTTGTGTATTTGTTTCCTGCTGTGACTGTGGCTCGTTTACTGACTACTCTTGTGTCTTCTGATTCTGTATTCTGTCCTTCTGGTTCTGACCCGGCTACCTGACTATTCTTCTTGGCATCTAACACTACAGAATAGCAGGTAACACCATGGTCCAAGCCTAGGGGTCCCAGTGTAAGTCCAGATCCATGTAAGGGTGTTATAGGGCGATGAGCAAGGCAATCCTTGGGATATATAAAGCAGAGAAGATAGAGCCAAGCATGTTCATGGTGGACATCTTTTGAGCTGCCAGGTGACCACGAACAGTGCTCCGAATACATTGTGTCTGCAAACTATTCCAGCTAGATCTGCATTCAAATAGCTAAATGGCGCTCCTTCCCTTCTGAACACTGCCATGTGCCCAGACAGTAGTGTACAACCGTATATAGGGTATAGTGAGAAGTTGAAAAATCAGAGTATTTTGGACACTTCTGTAATCAAACACTGTGACTATAGACAATAACATCTACTGAAATGATCAAACTCCACAGTCTCCATCAGTAATAAATGAGCAGCTAGTGGTGAAACCTCTCTGGGGTAATTAGAGTATGGGGCTCGGTGACGTCACAATCTATACTATCGGAAGTTCCAATATTTTCTGTCAGATGAGTTTCAAGAAGAAATATTACACATTTATAGAGAACTGTGTATAATAGTGCAGGGCTGAGATGTCATAAAGGGAACCTGTCAGCAGGATTGTGCTCAGTAACCTACAGACACTGTCAGGTCAGCGCCGTTATACTGATTACAGTGATACCTGGTGATGAAATCCGTCTTGTGGTTGTTGTTTAATGTGTATTTGTAGTTTTCAGTAAATGATATTCTCGTGCTCTGGGGCGGGGCTGTGGGCGGGGCTGTGGGCGGGGCTTTATGTGGTGCACTGATTACATATTCATCTGTATTGGCTTATGACAGGTCGTTGATCCCTCACTGACCTGCCCCCATTGTTACATAATGCATATAATAGTGTTGATATTATTGTTGATAATGCCTATAATATTGTGGCTATTGTGATGCTTAGAAAAAAATTACATCCAGCCAAATGTCACCGGTGATGGCGGCGCCTGCACAGTAGCCTCTATAAGTAAGAGATAGAGGCTAGACTTCCGGTTCCGGCGCCACCATGTACGGATGTGGGTGAAGGAGCTCCCGCCGACTGCCGCCAAAAATCTGTTATTGCACAGAGCCCTGAACTAAAACTGACACTGGGAGTGCAGCGGTGTCATCTGAGAGCGGCCATGACATGGACCGATTTATTACCCTCATTTCTGTCTATCGGCCTAGCCGATCGCTGCGCTCTGCAAACGACTTTCGACTAACCTCTGCACTAATCCGTACCTCCCACTCCCGACTCCAAGACTTCTCCCGTGCTGCTCCTATCTTCTTGAATGCTCTACCCCAAGAAATTAGGACTAACCACAATTTGCATAGTTTTAGGCGCTCCCTCAAAGCACATTTGTTCAGAGCGGCCTATCACATTCACTAATCACAGTCATTCTATGTGTAAGTGTGCGTGTGTAGCCCATTCACTATCTCCATCCATCCCTCACTCCCTCAGGATGGCTGGACCATCACTGTAAATACACCAGTGTGAATACACACCTGTACTCTGTACGTCTCCCACCTCATTGTAGATTGTAAGCTCTCACGAGCAGGGGCGGATTATTTTGTCTTATTTTGCTTAAATTATTGTATTGTTAACGTTGTTACTTATGACTTGTGTTTTGAAACTGTTAAACTGTAAAGCGCTGCGGAATATGTCGGCGCTATATAAATAAAGATTATTATTATTATTATTACCAGAGGCGCGGGGAGAGAGAGGGAGGAGGAGGAGGAGGAGAGCGGAGGCAGCCTGCAAGGTGTAGGTACAATAATGGCGCCGGAGACACAAGCGGGACAGGATAGTCAGACAGACCAGGGGATGAGAGGAACAGGGCAGGAGAAGGGGAAGAAGGCCCCTGGGACAGAAGAGGAACACAGCCAGCAAAGGGGAGCAGATTTAGGAGGCTTGGTGGAAAACCAGCTCCATACACAGGGACAAATGAATTTCAAGCTGTTAGCAAAAGAAATGGCTGTGTACCTGACTGAAGATTTCAAGCAGGCTGTAGCTGACATGATACAAGTCACCACCAAAGAGCTGCAGTGCAAAATGACTCATCAGGAAGGGCAGCTACAGGAGGAGAGCACAGGATCTCAGAGGCTGAGGACAGGCACAGGTTAATGATTTAAAGAGACAGTCCTCTTAGGGTACCGTTACACCTAGCAATGCACCAGCGATCCCGACCAGCGATATGACGCGGTCAGGATCGCTGGTGCATCGCTAGGTGGTCGCTAGTGAGCTGCCACTCAGGCAGATCTCACCAGCGACATCGCAGGGGACGGGGGTCGCTACTTACCTGTCAGACGAGGCGATCCTGCATCCTCCCACCCGGCTCCACGCGCTGCTCATCGTCACAGCAGGAAGCGCCGCAGGAAGTGACCGACGAGGAATGGTCCAGGAGCTTCTCGCGCGATCAGCGATAACCAGAGGGGGAGCCGGTCGGAGGTAAGTATCACATGCAGCGATATCGCTAGCAATATCGCTGCAACGTCACAAAATCGGTGACTTTACAGCGATATTGCTAGCGATATCGCAGTGTGTAACGGGGGCTTTATACTATGGATAAACTGGACGATTTGGAGAATAGGTCCCGCAGAAATAATTTGAAGCTGATAGGTCTCCCAGAGTCAATAAAAGCACAACAATTAAATGATATATTTGAGATAGAACTGCCAAAGGAGTTGGGTCTGGCATACAAGTGCAGAGTCGAACGTGCCCATAGAATCGGCCCCCCTAGAGCCTGATAAAAGCAGGAGTGGACGAAATAACAGGGAAACACTAAGACCACGTCAATCTGTGGCAAAATATCTGAATTTTAAAGATAAAGAAGAAATACTGAGAGCCTATAAGGGGAGGCGACGATCACTGATAATACAGGGGCACAAAGCCCTTCTGTTTGGAGATTTTTCGGTTGAAGTGACACGAAGAAGGAGAGCTTTCAGTGAAGTATGTACTACACTGTTCAGACGCAATGTAAGATTCCAACTGAATTACCCATCAACTTTGAGGTTCAGAACAAGAGAGGGTACGATGAAGTCGTTCATTGATCCTAAAGAGGCCATGGAATGTATAAACCAACAAATGCCCTCATCCGGCCACCAATCACCAGCAAACGCCAGCCCCCCGAGAGAGGCAGCGGAAAGGAACATAGAAGAGGAGAGAGGGACGACTCAACCCCACACCTACAGACTAAGATCGGAGGTGCATACAGAGGGGGACAATGAAAGAGTCTCAATGGCAAAAGAACAGAGACCCCCCAGTGACAAGGTCAACCAAGAAAAGCCAAATAAGACAAGACGCAAAATGAAGCGAGGACGTAAAAACCGAGATAAAGTACATCTTGTGATTGGTAAGGACGTCCAGTTAATGTTAAAGCCATACAAGATGCACTTGAGAGATGGTGATGAAGACTAAGCGTGATAAATAATGAGCTTAGTAAGGACTGTTTGTTATCTCCAACTCTCTGAGAAAAAGTAGCTGAAAACCGACAAAAGACTGCATCTAAAATACGCACGAAGACGCAACAATCACCAATATGTTCATTAGCCGGTTTGTGAAGGGACGCTTTCTTTCACCTACAGATCTCATAATCTACCACCCCCCCCCGTGGAATCCCTTTTTCTTGTTTTTTTTCTGTTCTGTCTTCCTCCCCCCACCTTTTTTTTTCTCCTCCCCCCCTTTTAGGCTATGCAGATACAGCTGAGACAAAAGAAAGACCCAGGATGCGTATTTCATCAATCTAGGATATGGAGTGCACCAGCGGCTGTCGAGCTTTGTGTTCTCTTGTTCCAAGGGACTAAGGTACTGAGATGTCTCCACAGGAGAGAACTTTATGCCGACTCTTGACAATCCCGGCTGGTGGCGACCAGTATATTAGGAAGATGGACAAGGACAACACTAGTTGTATTGCTTTGTTCTGAGTTGAGAACTTTCTAAGGGTGAAATTGCCCCATATTTGTTAAAAGTATACTGTTGGGGCTCTCTTGGGGGGGAACAAACTTCATGCTTCTTTGGCTTCATAGATGGGGCGATGAAAGGGGCTTTTTTGGTACTGTTGGGGGGAGAAGTTCAGGAATTTTAGAACTGTTGTAAGTATACAGAAGTTTGGGGGATGTTTAGGGTCTAAAGGCTGGAAGTTTGATGTTTACAAGAGGTTTAGGGCTCAGGCTCTAACTACATATAAAATCAACGGTTAAGGTGAGATGTTTGAAATACGGCGGACGGAGGATAGTTCGGTCTGGAAAGTGGTGGAAAAAAAGAGAAGTCAAAGACGTGGTTTCTACAGGGGGAGGGAGGACTGGGGAATGGGGAAAACGGGGGGGGGGATTTCCGTGATTCTACTTGTTATAAACTTATGAGATTACTACTGGCTAAAAAGTTACTTAATGACATAAAGTACCCGATTAAGGTGCAGTTGAATTTCACCTATACCCGCAGAAGGAAATATCTTATACTAAAAAATGGTTAGGTTAATAACTTGGAATGTAAAGGGATTACGTTCACCAAACAAAAGGCTGATGGTACTCCATCATTTGAAACGACTAAGGGTAGATGTAGCCTTGCTTCAAGAGACGCATCTAGCCAAGGGAGATATTTTTAGGATGAAGAAACTATGGGTGGGAGAAGTTTATGGCTCTAGTGCGTCAGACAGGAAAGCAGGGGTCCTAATACTCATACATAAAGCGTTGGCACATAAAGTGACATCTGTAGAGACAGACCAAGAGGGCAGGATAATACATTTGAAATTACAAATACATAACGACATTGTTAGTTTATATAACATATACGCCCCAAACACAAATCAAAAGATATTCTTTACATCTTTACAGAACACAATACTTACGGATAAGAATGATAACATAATTATAAGGGGAGATTATAACGAGGTACTTAGAGAGGACGAGGATAGAAAAGGGAGGTTAGCGGGATTAAACCTGGGTCAGGAGAAAGGGCACACGGGGAGAAAAGGGTACTTAGAAGACATGATAATGAATTGGCAGCTAAAGGATGAGTGGAGATCAACGCACCCTATGGACCGGGAATTTACACATTACTCTCATGCGCATAAGACATGGTTGAGGTTAGACATGTTTATTCTTTCAGACAAGCTTTTGCTTAAAATGCTGGCTGTCAATATTGAAGACATGGTGATCTCGGATCATAGTCCTGTAACTCTGGACCTGGCTGATATACACCAGAAAGGGACAGACTACATATGGCGTTTTCCGGGAACCATGACGAAAGATTATGATTTTGTTAAACGGATGGGAGAATGGTGGACAGAATTTACATCCCATAATGAAGAACACAAATCCAACCCTAGACTTTATTGGGAAACAGCGAAGGCGGCATTAAGGGGAAACATCATAGCCCACACACAAAGATTAAAGAAGCAATTAAAAGACCAATTTTTAAGGGCAATTAACGAAGTCAGGACAACATATACAAAGTATAAAAACTCCCTATTGGATGAGGATAAAAACAATTGGATGAGAGCTAAAAAAGATTTTGAGGAATGGGCAGAAAAAAGGGAACAAATACATAGGAGCTACTTAGACATAGAATTAAATAGGTATGGCGACAAAGCAGGGAAAGTAATGGCCAATTTAGCCAAGGGAAGGTATGCTCCTACATCTATAATGGCAATTAGGAATAAGGAAGGACAACGACTGACGGACCCTATAGATATAAATAGGGAGTTAGGGAAATTCTACGCTGACCTATACAGAGAGGAAGGACGACAAGACGCAACAGGGGATGACGCATGGCTTGACAAAATTAATATCCCGAAACGTACGGATGAGGAGTTACAGGACTTAAATGGTTATATCACAGAGGAAGAAATAAGTATGGCAATAAAGGGGTTGGGGTCCAATAAAGCTCCTGGACCCGATGGGTTTAATGGATCTTTCTATAAATCATTAAATGGACAAATAACTCCCATACTTAAAGATCTATTTAACAGTATTCTGCAAGGGGAAGCCCTGTCAGAAATTATGAATACGGCTTACATAAAACTCCTCCCGAAGGAAGGGAAAGATCTAGAAGATCCCTCGGGATATAGGCCAATATCATTAATAAACCAAGATGTCAATCTCCTTTCAAAAATAATGGCCGATAGACTGGCTAGAATACTACCTAGGTTAATCTCGAATCATCAAACAGGCTTTGTAAAGGGAAGGTCAGCCGTTACTAATATTAGGAAAGCTATGCTGCTACTAGTCGTGACTAGAAATAAACACCTGGAACGGGGGGAAGATCCAGCCATGGTCACACTAGTCGCAGAAAAAGCGTGTGACAACGTGAGGTGGCCGTGGCTGGGTCAAGTATTAGACAGAATACATTTGGTGGGCCCATTTAGGGATTTTGTGACAGCTCTATATCATAACCCAAGAGCAAGGATATATACGCCCGGATTTTTGTCAGAAACCTTCAAGCTGAAAAAAGGAACGAGGCAGGGGTGCCCTCTGTCTCCTCTACTGTTTAACCTGGCAATAGAACCCCTGTCAAGATATCTAAATGATCATGATATATACAGGGGAGTGGCGGTGGAGGGACAGATGGCTAAATCTGCATTATTTGCAGATGACATAATTGTATTTATGAGAAATCCAGAAGAAGATCTCCCTAGATTACTATCAGAGATTGAAAAATTTGGAGAATTTTCGGGCTTTCGGTTAAATAAGAGTAAATGTGAGATTTTGTTTATGAGAAATGGTTAGAAACGAAGCCAGGAAAATAATATAGTGGGTATCCCGAAAGCGACAACATCTATAAAATACTTGGGAATAAATCTGGGGACATGCCCGAAACAGGTATATGATCTAAACTATAAACCAATTACTGACAAAATAGAAAAAGAATTGGAAAGATGGGGGAGCTTACCCCTCTCACTATTAGGAAGATGCCATCTAATCAAAATGACAAGTTTTGCAAGACTTTTGTACCCATTGCAGACTGTTCCAATGCTGATCAGACACGTGGATGTTCTAAGACTGAATAAGGCCTTTTCTAGGTTCATATGGAGAGGGAGAAGGGCGAGACTTGCTTTGAGAGTTCTAATGCGCTCAAAAGAGGGAGGGGGGTAGGATTTCCAAACATTAGAGGCTACAATCTCTCATGCTTAATGAGAAATGTAATTGATTGGATTAAAAAGACGGGGCGTTATACTGATTATGCGCTAGAATCGGAATTTTGTGGTCCATGGGACCTGACGGCATTGCTTCACACACCATTGTCACCTATTCCTCCAGATATTATGCACTCGGTAATCTGTAAGGACACCATTGCCACATGGAAGGCAGTACGGAAAAAACGGAAAATGTCATGGAGGGTATCAAAACATCTTAATTCTTGGGTGTTCCCAGCTTTTAAATTGGGTAGAGAAAATAAACTATATTCGGAATGGATCCAATAAGGTATACAGACGTTAGATGACTTAATACATGTTCAGGGATGTCATTGGTTGACGGGACCAGAGGTGATAGACAAATATAAAATGCCACGTTTCCATCTGATGCTCTATAGTCAATTAAAGCATTATGTATTAGATAATTTGCAGGATGTGAGGAAGGAAATCGACTCCGAGGTATGGGGCGACATGGTTACCAGGGACATTGGGGAAGTATCGATCTCCTCAATATATGGGGAACTGAGGGACACGCTACGCCCATCGGGAACAGACAGAGTTTTTCACAAATGGGAAAAACATATACAAGATGGAGAACTCAATCATAAAATACTACAAGGTTGGGAACTGGTAAGGAAACATATTATCAATGAGCAGTGGAGGGACAGCCAGTTTAGGATAATGCACAAAACGATATGCGGATTTAATATACAGCCTACTCCACAAAAACCTGATAGACAAACGAGTTGTCCTAAATGTAACACTCCTAAAACAGACATGGAACATGGAATATGGTCGTGCCCTAAAACACAAGAACTCTGGGTCAAGATCCAAGACATGTATTTACAGATATGTGGGATTCGGGTGGATATCGATCCAATGAGCTGGTTGTTTCACTAAACGATAGGCAAAACAAGTGGTGGAAAACTGCTTATACTCTGACTCTGGTAACAAAGCGTCTAATTTTACAACATTGGCTTGCCAAAACGCTTCCAGGGGTAAAAGACGTAAAGGCAGGGCTGCTTTCTGTCTTGTATTTGGAAGAAAAAGAGGCAGAAAGACAGAAAGATAAAATTACAGAAAAGTTTTTCAGAAAATGGAAAATGTTCATGGAATCGATGTTGTCTACTGGAGAAATACAGGGGATAACGGTGTCTTTCATTAACTCAGATTGGTATCTATTAGAAGACTTGCACTCTCTTTCAAACCACATATCCAAACCCTCGCCTCCTCCCGCCGCCTCAAACTCAAAAATATTTCCCGGATCCGCTCATTCCTCAACCACGAAACCACAAAAACACTAGTGCATGCTCTTATCATCTCCCGCCTCGACTACTGCAACCTCCTACTCTCTGGCCTCCCCTCTAGCACTCTGGCTCCACTCCAGTCCATCCTGCACTCTGCTGCCCGACTAATCCACCTGTCTCCCCGCTATTCCCCAGCCTCCCCCCTATGCCAGGCCCTTCACTGGCTTCCTATTGCCCAGAGGCTCCAATTCAAAACCCTGACCATGACATACAAAGCCATCCACAACCTGTCTCCTCCATACATCTGTGACATGATCTCTAGGTACCTAACCGCACGCAACCTTCGATCATCTCAAGATCTCCTTCTCTACTCCCCCCTTATCTCCTCTTCCCACAACCGCATACAAGACTTCTCCCGTGCTTCCCCCATACTCTGGAACTCTCTGCCGCAACACATCAGACTCTCACCATCAACGGAAACCTTCAAGAAGAACCTGAAGACCTACCTGTTCCAACAAGCCTACAGCCTGCAATGATCCTCGGTCTACTGAACCACCGCACGACCTGCTCTACCCTCTCCTACTGTATCCTCATCCATCCCTGTAGACTGTGAGCCCTCACGGGCAGGGTCCCCTCTCCTTATGTACTTGTGTGTCAATGTCTTACACATGTTTACTATACTTGTCTATATTTCCCCTTTTCCACATGTAAAGCGCCATGGAATAAATGCTCGTAGCTATTGCACTGTATACAATGGTCTTTATGTTGTATTCTATATAAATTCAATAAAAAAGAAGTTTTTTTTTAAAAAAAAGAGATAGAGGCTACTGGACAGGCGCCGCTGGTGTCATTTTGCTGGATGTAATTTTTTTTCTAAGCCTCACAATAGCCACAATATTATAGGCATTATCACCAATAATATCAATGCTATTATATGCATTATGTAATAATGGGGGCAGGTCAGTGAGGGATCAGCGACCTTTCATAAGCCAATACAGAGGAATATGTAATCAGTGTACCACATAAAGCCCCGCCCACAGCCCCGCCCACAGCCCCGCCCCAGAGCATGAGAATCTCATGTCAGCACATTCTAAGTACCCTGTCATTTGGCTTTATAGTTACAGATCTGGGCAGGTAACGGTCAGCGTCTCTTAATCCCAGGGGGTAGGTGAATCCTCCAGGTTGTAAGTTCTATAGAAAAGGGCTTTCAATGCCCAAAGTTACTTGAACGGTTTTGGGTGGAGGAGAATGTTGTGGTCGGGAGACAAAATGGTGATCATGGTAATACGGCCGGACTACACCACCGGTGACTGAGAGGAATCTGTGACTTCTCTGCATTCAGTGGTCACTACTCACCTGGGTAGTCATATGTGGGAATCTCCTCTTTACACCACTCATCATCTCTCACATATGTCTGTGTAGGATTAATATGGGTCAGATCTTCACCCTGAAACAAATATTGTAAAAGTCACAGACAGATGGAGAAGTCCCATCTATGATCAGCTCTAATCCTGCCATCTCCACCGTTCTCATTACACAAGTATAAAACATATAATACTGGTGGATAAAACAAGACTGAGCACAAGACCTTCACAGCCGTCTACACATCATAGGGGAGATCTCCTGACACCTTCTCTCCATCTACCTGATGATCCTGAGGAGCACTGGGATCTTCTTGGTTACAGTCCTGTGGAAGAAGAGGACGGGGACATCTCTCTGGTGTTGTCCTCTTACTGGATAGATCTGGAGGAAACACATACAGGGACTGAATTCATTCTCTACATACAGATAATTATAGGCCGTGTGTATTTAGTCCTGTCTATTACCTGGTGATGTGAGGGGCTGGGGAACCTCCATTATGACATCCTTGTACAGATCTCTGTGTCCTTCTAAATACTCCCACTCCTCCATGGAGAAATAGACAGCGATACCCTGACACCTTATAGGAACCTGACACATACAATGATACCGTCATCCCCCCGATCCCTTCATAGCGTTACTGTATAATGTCCCAGCATTCCCAGCAATGTCACCTCTCCAGTCAGCAGCTCAATCATCTTGTAGATGAGTTCTAGGATCTTCTGGTCATTGATGTCCTCATGGATCAGGGGGTGAGGTGGAGGCCCCATGATTGGGCTCGGGGGTCTTCCCCATCCCTCAGACACAGGGTCCTGACAGCGATCACTAGAGGTCTTCTTCATCACTGTGTAATCCTGGTTATGGAGAGACACATTAATAAATCTCACTACAGACATTTCCAGAGTCCTCACCTCTCCAGTTCTGTCCATCTGTTATTCCCATAGATAAGAATGATGTAATGTGACGTCATCAGAATCTCTCACCCCTCCAGTGAGACGGAAGAGGATCTCTAGGGTGAGGTGTAATATCCTCTCCGCCATCTTGTCTCTGTCCATATCCATCCCTGATGGGTAAATCAGGAATATTTTCTTTTGTAGAAGATCTTCACTGAGAGGATCCGATATTGTAGAGACCTGAATGAGAAGATGATCCGATGTAACATCATAAGAATCCTGTGTAATAATACAATTACTGGAGATAATAAGGGAAACATGAGATTTATTATCTTACAGGGTTTAGTTTTCTTCCCTGACATCTACTAATAAAACATATATATTTAGGCCACAGACAACAAGCAGTTTCCTCCTCGGAGTCGGCAGCTGAACACGTTCCTCATAGACTCATCTTCCATAACGCTAATTCTCGTCTCATTACCGACACTGGAATCGGCATTAGCAATACTGCAGGAGATATTCATTACACGCGACATGAGAAATAACTCCTTCATGATGAGGACGACATCTTCATCTTCTACTACGGCTCTAGAAACATATTTGTTCAGTCGGTCACTGACTCTATCCCCACCGGCCATCTATATGAATGTTTCCCATCTTCCCCACACTGTAATCTTCTATCACGTTAGATCTCAGGTCTGATTCACCCACAGAAGTTTGAGGCTCTTAGAAAAGTGCTCCTCCTGTTCCTCCTTGCACAAAAGCAGAGGTATCGGTCCCGCTGCTGGGTTCTTGCACTCCAACGGCCCCCTCCATGTCTCCTGGTGTACTGGCATGTCTCCTGGTAGCGCCTCCAGCCTCTGGACACGACGCTGACAGACACCGCAAACCTACTTGCCACAGCTCGCATTGATGTGCCATCCTTGATGAGCTGCACTACCTCAGCCACTTGTGTGGGTTGTAGAATCCGTCTCATGCTTTCACAAGTGTGAAAGCACAACCAACATTCAAAAGTGACCAAAACATCAGCCAGAAAGCATTGGTACTGAGATGTGGTCTGTGGTCCCCACCTGCAGAACCACTCCTTTATTGAGGGTGTCTTGATAATTGCCAATAATTTCCATCTGTTGTCTATTCCATTTGCACAACAGCATGTGAAATTGATTGTCAATCAGTGTTGCTTCCTAAGTGGACAGTTTGATTTCACAGAAGTTTGATTTACTTGGAGTTATATTCTGTTATTTTAGTGTTCACTTTTTTGAGCAGTGTATATACAGTATATACACACACACACACAGGCTCGGACTGGCCTGGCGGGTTATCGGGGAAATCTCTGATGGACCCTTGGCTGTGGGAAGGAAAGGAGAAGAAAAAGAAAAAAAAAGTCTGCGGTTTTTAGGGGCGAGGACCCTTGAAAAGCGCAGGCAGACAATGTGCAGGGGTGTGCGCACACAGTGGTCATTACCTGAACCACTGCGGCGCATGTGCCGATCAATACTGAAGAATGTGCGCCTGTCGCCACCGGCATATGACAGTGAAACGTGCCACAAGCGACGTCCGCAAAAATTCACCGCCGGCCTCTGCTATGACGGCAGCTATTTTACTAAGTGCACTCCGGACCTGCAGAGGAGGAGGACGCCGCATGGAGCAGGAAGCGCTGGAAGGTAAGAGGAATCTTTTTTTTGTCCTCTCTGTCTCTCTGTACATGAAGCCAGGACAAGGGGCAAGGATGGATACACATGGGGGGCCAGGATGGATACAAATGGGGTGCCAGGGTAGATATACATAGGGTGCCAGGATGGATACACATGGGCCAGGATGGATACACATGGGGAGGCCAGGATGGATACACATGGGGGGCCAGGATAGATATACATAGGGTGCCAGGATTGATACACATGGGGGGCCAGGATGGATACACATGGGGAGGCCAGGATGGATACACATGGGGTGCCAGGATGGATACACATGGGGTGCCAGGATGGATACACATGGGGTGCCAGGATGGATACACATGGGGGCCAGGATGGATACACATGTGGTGCCAGGATGGATACACATAGGAGGCCAGAATGGATACACATGGGGTGCCAGAATGGATGCACATGGGGGCCAGGATGGATACACATGGGGGGCCAGGATGGATATACATGGAGCCAGGATGGATACACATGGGGGGCCAAGTTGGATACACATGTGGTGCCAGGATGGATACACATGGGGTGCCAGGATGGATACACATAGGAGGCCAGAATGGATACACATGGGGTGCCAGAACGGATGCACATGGGGGCCAGGATGGATACACATGGGGGGCCAGGATGGATATACATGGAGCCAGGATGGATACACATGGGGTGCCAGGATGGATACACATGTGGTGCCAGGATGGATACACATGGGGTGCCAGAATGGATACACATAGGAGGACAGAATGGATACACATGGGGTGCCAGGATGGATACACATAGGAGGACAGAATGGATACACATGGGGGCCAGGATGGATACACATGGGGTGCCAGAATGGATACACATGGGGAGCCAGGATAGAGACACATAGGGGCCTGGATGGATATATATGGATGGGCCAGGATGGATACACATGGGAGCCAGGATGGTTACACATGGGGGCCAGGATGGAGACATATGGGGGTCAGGCTGGATACACTTGGGGAGCCAGGATAGAGACACATGGGGGTCAGGATGGATATATATGGGGAAGGGCCAGGATAGACATATGTGGGGGCAGGTTGCATATATGGGGGGCAGGACAAAAGACCAGGATGCACATATATGGAGGACCAGGATGGATATATGGGGGAGCCAGGAAAAGGGACCAGGAAGGATATATGGTGATCCAGTAAAGATATATGAGGGCAGGATAAGACACATATGAGGGCTTCTATGTATAGCTGGGGGTACGGGATGGATATCTGGGGGCCAGGCTGGACAAGGGGCATAGAGGACCAGGCTGGGGAATATCATAAAATAAAGGAGGCCAGGCTGGAGCATATTACAAAATAAAGGGGGCCAGGCTGGGCAAGATTATTAAATAAAGGGGGGCAGGATGAGGGACTAAATTACTGTTGGAGGGCCAGAATGAGGAACACGCTATATTAATTTATGGTGACAAGTGGGAAACATAATTTCTTTACAGTCCAGTTAGGGACATTATTACTACTGTAATATAATTTACTTTTTAGGAAACACATTGGGGATCAGCACGCAAAAGGCAACATGATTAACCACCTCTAAAATTTCGTAAGGACCAATAAACTTGGGACGCAACTTAGCAGAAGGAACCTTCAACCTTATATTCTTGATGGATAACCATACCTTATCCCCCACCTGGAATGCCGGCCCCACCGACCGTCGTTTATCTGCAAAAAATTTATACTTGCCCTGAGACTCCCCAATGTTCCTCTAGACCTCCCTCCAGACCTCAGCCTACCACAGAATGGACGAATCAGCCCCTGAACACCCCAAATCCAGCCAGGAAAGTTCACCAAAATAAAGGTGAAAACCATAATTACAGAAGAACGGGGAAGTACCAGTGGACTGATTGACACGATTATTAAATGCAAATTCTGCCATAGGTAATGAAGAGCACCAATCATCCTGTCGAGATGTGGCAAGACACCGTAGAATCTGCTCCAAAGACTGATTGGTCCTTTCAGTCTGACCGTTGGTCTCGGGATGATAGGCTGATGAAAAGGTCAAACTGATACCCAGCCTTTCACAAAAAGCCCTCCAGATCTTAAGACACAAACTGCATCCCTCTATCAAACACCACACTCATAGGCACACCATGTAATAGCACAACATGCTTAATGAATAGTTTCGATAAAGTCTCGGCATTAGGCAGTCCCGCCAACGGTACAATATGCGCCTGTTTACTGAACCTAACCACCACTACTCAGACCACAGTTTTGCATTGGAAGGAGGGAGATAAGTGATAAAATTCCCGGACAGATGAGTCCAAGGTCTATCTGGAATTGGAAATGGCACTAATTCCCAGGCCAGCTGGTTATGGGAGGTTTTAGCACTGTCACATGTTTCACAGGAGGACACAAATACAGTGACATTAGAAGCCAACGCGGACCACCAAAATAGCCTAGCGATGGCTTTACATGTGGCCGAGAATCCTGGATGCCCACTAAGAGCCGAGTTGTGGAACTCCCGGAACACCGTTAACTGATATTGGACCAGCACAAAGAACTTATTATCAGGCACAGACGGAGAAGCAAGAGACTGATAAAACCCCAGCCACAACTACTCTGTGCTGTAGAATGGATGAGGTTCAGTAGGTAACATTGGATCCAAGCTGCGAGATAAAGCATCAGCCTTCACATTCTTGAACCCAGGCCTAAAAGTGATAGAAAACTGAAATCGAGAAAAAAAAAGTGACCACCTTGTCTGACTCGGGGTTAAACGTTTGGCAGACTCAATGTATGACAGGTTCTTGTCGTCCATAATGACTGTGATTCGATGGACAGCCCCCTCCAATAAATGCCTCCATTCTTCAAAAGCCTATTTAATGGCTAATAACTCCCAGTTACCCAAATCATAATTCTTTTCAGCAGAGGAATTTTTTTTTCGAAAAGAAGGCACATGATCTTAAATTGGTTAACATTGTCGGCCTCTGGGACAACACCGCCCCACTCCCACCTCTGAGGCGTCCACTTCCATGATAAATGGTTCAGATAGATCATGTTGAAGTAGTACAGGGGCAGACATAAAATATTCTTTTAAAGAAGAAAACTTTGCTAAAGCTGGAGCTGACCAGGGGTTTAACCACCTGAGAAAACCACTTATGAATTTTCTATAATAATTGTCAAAACCCAAAAAACGCTGATGACCTTTGAGATCTCTGGGTTGCACCCAATCCACAATAGCCTGTACCTTTCTAGGGTCCATGCGAAACCCCTCAGCAGACAAAATGAACCCCAGAAAGGACAATTCTTGAACAAAAAAATGAAGACTTCTCCAGTTTAGCAAAGAGGGAGTTCTCCCTAAGCCTCTGGAGGACTGCACAAAGGTGACCCATGTGGTTCTGTTTATCAGCAGAATATATAAGGTTATCATCCAGATAAACTACCATGAAGCACCCAATAAAATCAGAAAAAACATATTTAACAAAATTCTGAAATACCGCTGGCGCGTTAATCAGGCCAAAAGGCATAACCAAGTTCTCAAACAATCCCTCGGAGGTGAGAAATGCCATTTTCCACTCACCCCCCTCCCACACACGGATGAGATTATATGCTCCCCTGAGGTCCAACTTAGAGAACCACCTGGCCCCAGACAATTGATTGTGCAAATCTGGAATAAGAGGGAGGGGGTAAGTATTCCTTACAGTGATTTTATTTAATTCTCGAAAATCGAGGCATGGGCATAAACCACCATCTTTTTCTTAACAAAAAAGAACTCCGCTGCCACAGGGGAAACAGAAGGACGATTGTGTCCTTTACAAAGGCTCTCGGATATATACTCCTTCATAGCAGCCTGCTCAGGGCCGGAGAGATTGTACAAACAGGCCTTGGGCAATTTGGCACCAGGAACGAGATTAACAGCCCAATCAAATGGGCGGTGTGGTCGTAAGACCTCAGCATCCTTTTCGGAGAACACATCCTCAAAATCCTTTAGATACTCTGGAATACCTTCCAGACTGATGGATGACACAGATACATTAACAATGTACCCCTTCAAACAAATAAGACCCCGATTAGCAATGTCCCGGGATTCCCAGTCAATAATCGGGTTATGTACTCGTAACCAGGGAAACCCCAACACCAATCCCGCAGGAAGATTGTCCAGAACAAAACATGTAATACGTTCCTGATGACAGGACCCCACCTTGAGGATAAACTCCTCAGAGACAAACTTAATAACATTATTAGCAAGAGGTGTTTTATCAATGGCCACGATATTAATGGGAGTTCCCAACCTGACTGTCCCTAACGTACATTTGGCAACCAAGGCAGAGTCAATCAAGTTCAAAGATGACCCGCAGTCCACAAAAGCTGAAGTCGGAGTACAACAGTTCTGGACATAAAGTTCCACTTCCAGCTGTAACTTAAACAATGAAGAAAAAGGTACCTAAGAATCTGGGCAACCTCCTGTCATGATCCAGGTTGGATATGACAGGTTTTTAATAAGTAACCTTTTTTTCCTTTAAGCAGTGTGCTTAAAGATAGTTTTGCCCCCAGTGGCCATTAGGGTCATTGCACTGTGATGGTTTCAGTTCTAGTTTTGCCCCCGGTGGCCGTTAGGGTCATTGCACTCTGGTTACTTTAGTTTAGTGCACGTGATTATAAAGCAGGTGTCTGGCTCTGACCTATAAAAGAGTGTCAGGTGTTGCAATCACTGTTGGTGATATTGGTCATTTCAACCATCCTTGGAGGAAGGAGCTAGAGAGAGTTCCTTGCAGCTCAGCGGAGCTCTGGTCTAAAGTCTGGTGAAGGAAGGAACTACAGAGAGGAGTTTCTTGCAGTTCTGACAAAGCTTGGAGAAGTGGCAGCTATTCAGGAGGAAAGCTGCATTCTGGTGCCAAGCAAAGGAAAGGGGTGCGGGGAGGAATCTGAGGTACCGGCCATGGTAAAGTGCCCGAGGCAGCTGGTTGTGGGGGCAGAACCCTGCTTACAGGGGCATAATGGGGGCATTACACTGTGTGGGGCCAAGAAAGGGGCCCTGTACTATGAGAACACTCCGTCTCCTCACTGCCTGTCCTCCATAGTGGGGTCGTATGTATCTATTACAGGAAACAGAAACGTGATGGTTCTTATACAGAGTCTCAGTGCAGAAGGGGTTAATGTCCCCCCCCGCGCTCAGTAATGGGGAATCTCCACATACCTCCACCTGCAGAGCCGCACTCCACATACATGGCTGCTCTGTGCACAGGACCTGTGATGAGGTCACATGAGGGGAGGAGTCAGGGGTCACATGATCTCCGGAGTGCAGACCTCCATGGAGCCTTCTCCTCAGTCAGTGACATTCCCGCCATTATTCGCCCCTCATTACTGGCACAATTACCCCGCGCCGCCTTCTCTACACAGTGTTATGTGTGGAATGTAACGTGTGATTTCTCTGGAGGGAAATAGACCCCACACATGAGGGAATTCTCACCAGTTACCGGCCGTCTACTATATGGCGGCATATGATTGTGCTATCGACTCCACACCAGGAGCTAAAATGCCCAAATCTCTAATGTAACCGCTATAAGAGAAGATATAACAAATTTCCCCTAAACTCACACAGCGGAGGAGGCCTCACTTGGAGCAATGTGACTCGCGCACAGAAAATCTATTCCCGGTTCTGTGATTAAGTTATCGGCCAACAGGAAGAAGAAAGGTCTGAATTACAGCCCAGACTGGAGGAGAAACTGCAGGAGTTAGAATTGAAAAATAATTACGGTAAAGTAACACGGGCGCTACCTATCCAGAAAACTCAGATGCAGCTGGTGAAGAGACAGGACAGTGTCGGCTCCTGTTATAAAGTCTGAGCGAACCGTATATTTGTGTGATTCACCGCGCTATGCTGAGCAGATGAAAAAAAAAAAAAGGGGAAATAAATACTTAACAGCAGTTATACATACTTACTTAAAAATGAAGTTGATGTAGAATATTCTGTGTAAGTTGAGATGTCTACGTGGTAAGTAGTTTGCAGGTTATCTGATGGGGGAGATCTCGTTTTTGATAGCTGCTGATGCTATTGGAACAATGATATATTAATGTACCAATAAAACATACAAAAGGTCACACCACTCCTTGCATGTCCACCATACTCACTGGTTGTATCGTAACGTTTATATTCTCTTCGGGGTGTTCTGTTTATGGTGGATCAATTGATACAATACTAAATATGAAGAGAATTTCAATTACTAACAGTGACCACAACCTTGATATTCAGTCCCAGTTCCTGGGGTACATATGCACTTACTTGTGCTAGATTTGTTATGCTACCCAGGTGTAAATCCTGATAGACTCTCTATAATGGTCTGTATTGGCTTTATTTACAGCCGATGCAGGGACGATATCCACTGTTAAAAAAATGACAAAGTGCTGGGTAAGGAGGGATCCACTAAACCCACAAATAGTGCTAGTGTTCCAGTAGCCAGTTAGTCCTGGTAGGACTTCTATGCACTTACTTCTGGTGATTGCTCCGGCGCAGTCTGGCTGAGGTAGCGGCTGCTGATGGAGCGATAAGCTATGCAGCTTGTAGTAGGGGAGCGGGTAGACGCCAGCACCTCGTGTACTCCGGCCGGAAGTATTGACGAGGACGCGGCGAGAGTGGGGGGGCAGAGCTACTGTGAAGTCACAGGCAGGGAGGAGGACGGGTGCACGAGAGGCACAAACCAACCAACATGTTTCGAGGGGGGCTTCTCTCTTCGTCAGGATAGCCCTGTCCTACCAGGACTAACTGGCTACTGGAACGCTAGCACTATTTGTGGGTTTAGTGGATCCCTTGTTACCCAGCACTTTGTCATTTTTTTAACAGTGGATATCATCCCTGCACCGGCTGTAAATAAAGCCAACAAAGACCATTATAGAGAGTCAATCAGGATTTACACCTGGGTAGCATATAAACGGTAAGATACAACCAGTGAGTATGGTGGACATGCAAGGAGTGCTGTGACCTTTTGTATGTTTTATTGGTACCTTAATATATCATTGTTCCAATAGCATCAGCAGCTATCAAAAACGAGATCTCCCCCATCAGATAACCTGCAAACTACTTACCACGTAGACATCTCAACTTACACAGAATATTCTACATCAACCTCATTTTTAAGTAAGTACGTATAACTGCTGTTAAGTATTTATTTCCCCTTTTTTTTTTTTTTTTGCTCAGCATAGAGAAGTTAGAATTGGCCAATCAGCACTCTTCACCCCTATACTTATCTACACAAATACAAGATATGAAATTACAATTAGACGCCATTCTCACCACCAGAACGGAGAGGCGCTAACTTGGAGTAAAGCCGCGTTTTATCACCATGCCAATAAGCCTAATAAGATGCCGCTCGTAAGCTCAGAATGAGAGAGTCACTGCATATAATTGTGACGAACGGCCCAAACCGCCGTTCGTCCACTTACGGGTGACGACTAACGGGGGTCCCGCTGCCACCAAAACGTGACGGACAGCGGACCCTGTGTCACCACTATGTCACAGTCCCACCACTGACACGGGTGTATCAGCGGACGGAGGGACGAGACACACTGCCGGCACACGGCTTTCACAGGCACAGTGGGGCTTATCTTAGTTATCCCACCACTGGCACCATGTGACCAAAATATCCAGCAAGCTAATCTCGCTCTACAATTTGCCGCAGGGGGGGGTTAATTTGGATGCCCCACCACTGCTATCAATCTTCCAAGTACTGCGGGGATTTATGTATATCCCACTTTCTCAGTTCCACTCTGGAACTCGCAGCTCTCCGGCGCCCCCCTTACCCTCAGGTCAGTCAGGGAAATGCACCTAGGATAATTAGGCGCCGGACGGGCTGCCTGTTGTGAACCGGCAATTAGGCTTCTGCAGTAAGGGAATTATCAGCTGTGGCCGCAGCCCCTCATTCAGCAATATAAGACCCTTCTAGGCTGCCAGCAAGCCGCAATAGCCGTGCACAACGTGCTGCCACCAGTCACGGTTACTTAATTCACAGTGTTAAATTAAGAGGGTCCGTGGCAAACCCCTTGAATTAGTAGCGATTATCTATCAAAGGCGTATAGTTCGATTCTTAGAGCATGGAGACAGATCTAAATAATTATTTCATTTATTTTCTGAAAGAGGACAGTGATTACAGATAAAAGTTGCTATAAAATTGAGACATAAAATAGGTACAGTACAGATATAAAATAAAAGGATTAAAAGGGTAGAAAGTCACACTCACATGTGGTCAGTTGGCATCCCATGTTGCTTTAAGGGGGGTGGAGGCGGAGCTGCACTTCTCCGCTCATCTGCGGGTCTTTCTAGCACGACGACTTGAGCTGTTCTGAGCTGGTTCTGCCAGGGCATGCCTTATAGACTTTCCTATGTGACATCACAGAGAGGTGCATTCTGGGTTGATCCCACCTCTCTTATCCAAGTTATGTTTTGGCTACAAAACTTAGATTAGCTATAACTTTATGGGAGAAGCTGGTATGGACTCATCAGTGGTATCATGTTTCCCAGCGTAATGAGCCTATCAAGAAAACATCAAACATCTATGCGTTATGACCGTCCATTTGGGTGCAAATCCTATCTCATGTTCTGGACAGGGTAGAACTTCGAAAGATACGCGGTATCAAAGCTGGGACCGCTCAGGTTACAAAAATATTTTTTTCATATCTCTACTTGGTATGGTTTTCGCAGGGCAGGCTCTTAAAGGTTTACTACTAACCTTTATTTCAAACAAAGACCTTTTCCCGCATTTTTCAGCTGAGAGAAGGAAACAAATGGTTGTAACAGCAGGGGGGTCTCCTATTACTAGTGCAAAACAGGCTGTAGAGGAGGGGGGTGGCACTGCTCTGTGTGTGTGTGAAGGGAGGAGGGGTGAAGCTGCAGAGCTAGCAGCCTGGATTGTCATATGTGCCGGATCTTTCTGGAAAGTTACAACAGAAAACATCATATTTTGTGGACAAAACCCCATACCTCACAGACATTGTACATCACACCTCTCCCCTTAAGAGGACGCTAAGGAGGCATTACCTCTCGGTAATCGGCCATGCGCACCTCAGCGGGTTCGCCCCGGCGGGACAACCCATCGGCATTGCCGTTTTCACTGCCCTTCCTGTGTTTTACAGTGAAGTCGTACTGTTGAAGGGCAAGGCTCCAGCGGAGCAACCTTCCATTGGTTCCGGACACTGTGTGCAACCAGCTCAGAGGGTTGTGGTCAGTTACCACCGTGAAGGCGCGCCCGTACAGGTAGGGCTGCAAACGCTGCAGTGCCCACACCATGGCCAGACACTCCTTCTCGATGGTCGAGTATGCCACTTCCCTCGGCAAAAGTTTCCGGCTCAGATACAACACGGGGTGCTCTTGGTCCCCCGAATCGACCTGGCTAAGCACAGCACCGAGGCCAAACTCGCTGGCGTCGGTCTGTACCAGAAACGGGCGACTGCTGTCGACTGCTCTCAACACTGGAGAGTTGCACAGGGCTGCTTTCAAAGCTTGGAAAGCCACCTCACAGTCATCTGTCCAGTTGACTGTTTGGGGTAGCCTCTGCTTGGTGAGGTCAGTCAAGGGTTTGGCAAGGGCACTATAGTCCTGTACGAACCGCCTATAGTACCCTGCAGTGCCCAAGAAGGACTTCACCTGTTTCTTGGTCCTGGGGGTGGGCCAGGACACCATTGCGTCCACTTTTTCTGGCTCCGGACTCATGGAACCCCCGCCTACCCGGTGCCCCAGGTAGTGGACCTTGCGCATGCCTATCTGGCACTTCCCCGGCTTGATGGTCAGGCCTGCCTGGTGAAGACGCTTGAGCACCTCCTGGAGGTGCTGAAGGTGTTCCTCCCAGGTGGAACTGAAGACGGCAATATCGTCTAAGTACGCCACTGCGTACTCCTCCAGTCCCCGAAGCAGGTGGTTGACCATCCGCTGGAAAGTGGCAGGGGCATTCTTCATGCCGAAGGGCATGACCGTGGACTCGTACAGTCCAAAGGGGGTGATAAAGGCGGATTTCTCCTGCGCCTCAGGGCTCAGGGGAATCTGCCAGTATCCCCGACTCAAATCCATGATGGATATGTAGTTGGCGTTTGTCAACCGCTCGAGCAGATCCTCGATGCGCGGCATTGGGTGGGCATCAGAGGTTGTGATGGCGTTGAGCCCCCTGTAGTCCACGCAGAACCGGGTGGTTCGATCCTTTTTAGGCACGAGGACTACAGGTGAAGCCCACGCACTTTTTGACCGTCGAATCACCCCCAGCCTTAACATCTCATCGATCTCTTGGCGCATGACTTGTTGCACCGTTTCAGAGATCCGATAAGGTGTTCGCCGTAATGGGGCGTCATTCCCGGTGTCCACCTCATGAACCGCTAACTCCGTCCTCGCAGGACGGTTGGTGAACACGGGCCGGAAGAGTTCCAGGGTGGCCATCAACTGCAACCGCTGGGACACGGTGAGCGAACCACTTATCTCCATGTCCTCAATGGATCCATTGGCCTTGGCCTGGGCCAGCATGTCCAGGAGAGGATCTTCCTCCCCATCCTCTGGCAGATTGCAGACCGGTAGGACGCAAGCTTCACGTTCGTAGTGCGCCTTCAGCATGTTGACGTGAAAGGCCTTGCGCCTACCCCGAGCATGGTCAAGCGTGACCACGTAGGTGACCGGGTTGAGCTGTTGGTGGACGACGTACGGGCCTTCCCAGGCTGCCTGAAGCTTATCCGTTGGTACAGCGACCAGCACCCATACCTTTTGACCCACCTGGTAGGTCCGCTCCCGGGCGTTCTGGTCGTACCAGCGCTTCTGGTCAGCCTGAGCCTGCGTCATGTTGTCATGCACCAACTGCGTCAAGGTCTGCATCTTGTCACGGAAGCGCATGACATAATCCACGATGGACACTTCTGTGGGGTTTGGCTCATCTTCCCAGGATTCTCTTATCAACCCAAGGGGTCCCCGGACTCGCCTGCCATACAGGAGCTCGAAGGGGGAGAACCCGGTCGAGGCCTGCGGAACTTCTCTGTAAGCGAACAGCAGGTGTGGGAGGTACCGCTCCCAGTCGCGCCCTTGGGTCTCAACCAGTATGCGGAGCATCTGTTTGAGGGTACCGTTGAAACGTTCACACAAACCATTAGTCTGTGGGTGATATGGACTCGATACCACGCTGCGTCACCTGCATTTTCTCACAGAGAGCCTCCATTAGGCGAGACATGAATTGGGGCCCTTGATCGGTAAGCATCTCCCTGGGAAATCCTACTCTTGAAAAGATGGTCACCAGTGCGTCAGCCACCTTATCTGCCCTGGTTGAAGACAGAGCTACTGCCTCTGGGTACCGGGTAGCGTAGTCTACCACGGTGAGAATGTATCGCTTTCCGGAGCTGCTGGGGACGGACAGCGGTCCTACAATGTCCACCGCGATTCTCTGGAAAGGCTCCTCTATCACCCGCAAAGGAATAAGGGGAGCCTTAAGAGCAGGCCCCGCCTTACCCACTTTTTGACAGGTGGCACAGGAGCGGCAGTAGTGTGTTACATCTGTCCCCATCTTGGGCCAATAGAAGTGTTGAGACAGCCGTGCCTTTGTTTTGCCGATCCCCAAGTGTCCAGCGAGTGGAATCTCATGGGCAATCCGCAACAACTCAGTTCTGAACTGATAGGGGACGACCAGCTGTCTTTCCCTCAACCACTCCTTTTTAGGATCTCCGGGTACTGTCTCCCGGTACAACCTTCCTCGTTCCCAGAACACCCTCTCCTTATCAGACTCGGAGGTGGGCATCTCGGCGAGACCTCTCAATTTCTCCAGGCTGGCATCTGAGTGCAGAGCAGCCTGGAACTCCATGCTGGAGGCTGCCAGAAGTGACGTCAGGGTACCTCCTTTACTGGGACCCTCTGGAACCGGCTCTGGGTTCACCTCTGGTTCAGTCTCTCCTGTAGCAGCAGAGGGTCCAGAAGACAGTGCGTTACCTGCGATCTGGGCACTCTGACTGCGTGTGACAGCTGCTATGTACGCTGCCTCCCTGGGGATTTCTACAGACCCACCAGCCGGTGCTGCCCTGGGATCTACCTCCCCATCCACCCCCAACACTTCAGGAGCAGGGCTACTTATGGGCCAGTTACCTTCCTCGGTGGCACTGGTCAGCTGCATGGCATTACCTTCCTCATGGTCCCCATGCACCTCCCCATTTCCTTGAGCACCGTTGCTTACTCCTGCCAGGGGTTCCTCAGCTGTCTCACTCCGCAGAGTGACGGGACTGAGCACTTCGGTACCTGTGGACACATCTACCGCTTCAAAGAAAGGGTTAACGGGTTCAGTCGGCACAGATACATCAACATCATCATCATCCTTCCTAGGTGAAGAATGGTTATCAGTTTGCTTTGGTACATTCACATCAGCATCAGCATCATACCTGGGGAAAGAATGGTTGTTAGTTACATCATTACTCATCAAGGCATTAGCAGGTAACACATTCAGTTTCCCATCATCAACATCATCAGGGTTAACGTTACCCTTATTATCAGTTTGGGGAAGGGTGTCAGGGACATAGTATGCAACCATCCTCCCCAAGTCAGTCCCCAATAAAACATCAGTGGGCAGGTTTTCAGACACTCCCACCTCCCTCAACCCGCTCCCGGCACCCCAATCAAGAAAAACCCGGGCCACTGGCAAGGGACAACGGGTGCCTCCAATCCCGGTGACAGTCAGGGTTTTCCCCTCAACAAACTCTTCAGGGGCCGCCAGTCCAGGACGGATGAGGGTTCGTTCAGCCCCGGTGTCCTTGAGGCCTGTAGCAAGACGGGCCCCCACCTGAACAGGTTGAACGTTGTCATCAGCCCTCCCAACCACACCTCCCACCAAAAGAACAGAGGCGTTGGGCCCGGGGGCCTTGGCTGGGGGGTTCTTCGGCCTATCCGGACAGGTGTAAGAGAAGTGACCAGGCCGCTTGCAGTGGTGACACAGGCGACTGTCAGTAGCCGGCCTGTTGTTGGCAACAGGGACAGGGCCTCCGGAGGGACGGCTAGCTGGGGCACTGGGGTTGGTTGCAGGCTTACCCCCTTTCCAGCTGGTGGCGACTGGCCTCCGCGTCTCGGGCTTCCGGTTCGCCTCGTAGTTGTCAGCGATCTGCGCCGCTTTGTCCGCGTTCGTTGGTTCGCGGTCCAGGATGAACTGTCGGACCTCAGCTGGGCAGAGATGCAGGAACTGGTCTTTGATCATCAGGTCCCGTAGCTGCTCAAAGGATTCAACGGACAGTCCATGGATCCACTGGTCAAAGTGCGTTCTGAGTCCTTGCACCACATCACTGTAGCTATCGTGTGGGCCACGTTGGAGGTGCTGGAACTTCTTTCGGTATACCTCAGGTGTCAGCCGGTATTTGGCGATCAGCGCCTGCTTTATGGCGTCATAGTCGTCATCGGCTTCTGGCGGAAGAGAAGCAAATGCCTCCAGGGCTTTGCCTTTTAGCCCTGGGGTCAAGTACCTTGCCCATTGGTCTCTAGGCAGCTGGTACTGTCTGCAGGCTTTCTCAAAGGCTTGCAGAAACGTGTCCAAGTCCCCGCCCTTTTCCATCACGGGAAAGTGCTCGGTCCGGGGTTTAGGAGTCTGGACGCTGCTGGGCTCACTGGTTCGGGCTGTGGGGGCATTCCACCCCCGCTGGAGCATCTCCAGCTCATGGGCCCTCTGAGCTTCTGCATGTCGCTCAGCTCTCTCAGCCTGGGCTTGACGCTCGGCCTGGGCCTCCTGCCGATATTGCCGGATCAGTGTCAGACGACCCTCACTGTCTTCGGCAGGGAGTTCGTCCAAGGCCATTTGCAGATAGGGGTCCACCCCGTTATGGTTGAATGTGGGGCCAGCGTTCATGAGTGGAGCCTCTGCTGCAGCCCCATTGTTACTTGAGCCCGCTTCTGCGTTCGCTGGGCTCTGGTTGTTTTCCCGCTGCACCAGAGCCGCGATCATTTGGGCTTTGTTTTTGTTCGTGGTGTCGATCCGCCACACCCTGCAGAGGGCAATAAGAGATGCCTTGTTATGCTGCTTATACCACTCTGCTCCCATCGTAGCCATGGTTGCCAACTAAAAGACAGAAAAGAAAAACGGAGAAAAAGGGAGGGAATACTTGCAAGTACACACTAATGTCTCAGGACTAGTAACCACCGAATCTGTTCTCCAAAACCTTTGATGCAGGATTCCCGCAGGAACGGTGCAGGTCTTTAGTGAGAGGAATGATTGCTCAAACCAAATCACTAATGCCCTAGGATTATCCCACCGCTCTGCCACCAATATGTGACGAACGGCCCAAACCGCCGTTCGTCCACTTACGGGCGACGACTATCGGGGGTCCCGCTGCCACCAAAACATGACGGACAGCGGACCCTGTGTCACCACTATGTCACAGTCCCACCACTGACACGGGTGTATCAGCGGACGGAGGGACGAGACACACTGCCGGCACACGGCTTTCACAGGCACAGTGGGGCTTATCTTAGTTATCCCACCACTGGCACCATGTGACCAAAATATCTAGCAAGCTACTCTCGCTCTACAATTTGCCGCAGGGGGGTTAATTTGGATGCCCCACCACTGCTATCAATCTTCCAAGTACTGCGGGGATTTATGTATATCCCACTTTCTCAGTTCCACTCTGGAACTCGCAGCTCTCCGGCGCCCCCCTTACCCTCAGGTCAGTCATGGAACTGCACCTAGGATAATTAGGCGCCGGACGGGCTGCCTGTTGTGAACCGGCAATTAGGCTTCTGCAGTAAGGGAATTATCAGCTGTGGCCGCAGCCCCTCATTCAGCAATATAAGACCCTTCTAGGCTGCCAGCAAGCCGCAATAGCCGTGCACAACGTGCTGCCACCAGTCACGGTTACTTAATTCACAGTGTTAAATTAAGAGGGTCCGTGGCAAACCCCTTGAATTAGTAGTGATTATCTATCAAAGGCATATAGTTCGATTCTTAGAGCATGGAGACAGATCTAAATAATTATTTCATTTATTTTCCGAAAGAGGACAGTGATTACAGATAAAAGTTGCTATAAAATTGAGACATAAAATAGGTACAGTACAGATATAAAATAAAAGGATTAAAAGGGTAGAAAGTCACACTCACATGTGGTCAGTTGGCATCCCATGTGGCTTTAAGGGGGTGGAGGCGGAGCTGCACTTCTCCGCTCATCTGCGGGTCTTTCTAGCACGACGACTTGAGCTGTTCTGAGCTGGTTCTGCCAGGGCATGCCTTATAGACTTTCCTATGTGACATCACAGAGAGGTGCATTCTGGGTTGATCCCACCTCTCTTATCCAAGTTATGTTTTGGCTACAAAACTTAGATTAGCTATAACTTTATGGGAGAAGCTGGTATGGACTCATCAGTGGTATCATGTTTCCCAGCGTAATGAGCCTATCAAGAAAACATCAAACATCTATGCGATATGACCGTCCATTTGGGTGCAAATCCTATCTCATGTTCTGGACAGGGTAGAACTTCGAAAGATACGCGGTATCGAAGCTGGGACCTCTCAGGTTACAAAAATATGATTTTCATATCTCTACTTTGTACGGTTTTCGCAGGGCAGGCTCTTAAAGGTTTACTACTAACCTTTATTTCAAACAAAGACCTTTTCCCGCATTTTTTAGCTGAGAGAAGGAAACAAATGGTTGTAACAGCAGGGGGGTCTCCTATTACTAGTGCGAACACAGGCTGTAGAGGAGGGGGGGTGGCACTGCTCTGTGTGTGTGAAGGGAGGAGGGGTGAAGCTGCAGAGCTAGCAGCCTGGATTGTCATATGTGCCGTATCTTTCTGGAAAGTTACAACAGAAAACATCATATTTTGTGGACAAAACCCCATACCTCACAGACATTGTACATCACAATAATCTCCTCTATAAAAGACCCTAAGGGTCAGACCTCAGCCCACCCCGATGTCATGTATAGCACTTATAATGAATACCCCCAGAGTTTGTATTCGCCCCCACAATCACCCCCCTCACTACTGGAGTCATTCCTTCACACACTACATCTACCTAACCTGACTGAGTCTGCGGCACAACAACTCCATTTACACATCTCTGAGGAGGAAATAGTTTCAACAATCAAAAAACTAAAAAAAGGAAAGGCCCCGGGGCCGGATGGTCTTACAGCAATATATTATAAAAAATGCAGCGATGTGCTGACACCACATATAAAAACCTCTGTAATTCACTACTAAATGGCTCACAGCTGCCCCCTGAGTTCTACGTGGCGCATGTAACCGTAATCCCTAATCCTAAGAAAGATCATCTCACAACAAATTATAGACCTATATCCCTCTTATACATTGACTTCAAAATCTTTACATCCATTGTGACTAACAGGACCAATAAAATCCTCCCTCACCTCATCCATCGGGATCAGGTTGGTTTTATACCAGCGCGACAGGCCCCAGATAATATTAGGAGAGCGTTAAATATTATTCATACAACTAACCTACAGCGAAAGCGACTTCTCCTGCTTGCATTAGATACTGAGAGGGCTTTCGATTCGGTGTCCTGGACATATCTCTTTACGGTTCTATCGGAAGTCGGATTCTCCCCTAATCTTATAAAGTGCCTCCAATTGTTATATGATAGCCCTATCGCTTATGTAAAACTCCCGTCACCACATCCCCCTCCAATTAATATTCAGAGGGTACCAGGCAGGGCTGTCCTCTATCTCCGGATCTTTTTGCACTTGCAATGGAACCCATTGTGGAAGCAATAAGGAGAGATCAGAATATCCTGGGCCCTGAGAATATGGGAGACCAATATAAAGTCAGCCTCTTTGCGGATGATCTCCTGCTAACATTAATACGTCCCCACACTACACTCCCTCACTTGTTTTCTCTCCTTCAAGAATTTGAGAAGATCTCAGGGTTAAAGATTAACATTGATAAACCCGAAGCATTATTTGTAAATTTTCCTAAGACAGAGCAAACTAATATAGCCTCCCATTTTGGGTTTATAGACAAAGAACATTATCTAACATATCTGGGTATCAACTTAGCCGCCAACAGGTCACCTCTGTTTAGGAGGAATTACACTCCACTGATCCATAACTTCCAGAGGGACCTGGATAGATGGGCTTCCTCAAAGTTATCCTGGCTCGGCAGAACACAGGCATTAAAAATGGTGTCACTGCCTCGCTTCTTATATCTATTTAGGTCCCTCCCAATTATGGTACCAGCCAGAACGTTCACTCATTTACACGCTATGATGTCTAAGTTTCTTTGGCTCGGAAAACATCCCAGAATTGTGCAAAAACTTATGTTCTGTCACAGAAAAGAAGGGGGTTTATCCCTCCCTAATTTTACACTTTATTACAAGTCGGCACAGATTGCTCCATTAATAAGTGCGTGTTCATATCCCAATAGTCCGAAATGGGTTATTCTGGAATCATTTCTCTCCAGACCATTCTCTTTATCAGGCCTAATGTGGACCACAGACCGACTTCCACGGGGGTTAATGAATGTGGCTCCTTTTACAGTCCACTCGTTGCTTTTTTGGAGGAAAGTCCGGTTTAAATATAACTTACAATCAAGCCCTTCTCCCCTGACAGCTATATTACAAAACCCCATGTTCCCGCCCGGCCTTGAGCCACAAATGTTTTCTTGGTGGAAGCTGAAAGGTATTCATATACTTCAACATTTGTGTTCCCCATTTAATATCTTACTTGACAGACAGGAATTTGTTCAAACATTTGACCCTCCAGTTAGGCTGGTTTCACATTCGCGCTTTTTAAGCGCACGCACGGCCGGGGGTAGCTCCGCCCCCGAGACGGCTCTCTGCCCGGCGTGCCCGCCCCTTCCTTGTAGCGCCGCCTCCTAGCGCACAGCGGCGCCTGCGATCGGCGCACCCTATCTTTAGCATAGGGTGCGCAGATCGTGCGCAGGCCGTGCGCTAGTTGCGCTTTGACCTGCGCTGCGCACTTTTGACGGTGCGCCGTGCGCGCCAAAATCCGAAAAGTTTGATTTTGGTGCGCACGGCGCACCGTCAAAAGTGCGCAGCGCAGGTCAAAGCGCAACTAGCGCACGGCCTGCGCACGATCTGCGCACCCTATGCTAAAGATAGGGTGCGCCGATCGCAGGCGCCGCTGTGCGCTAGGAGGCGGCGCTACAAGGAAGGGGCGGGCACGCCGGGCAGAGAGCCGGCTCGGGGGCGGAGCTACCCCCGGCCGTGCGTGCGCTTAAAAAGCGCGAATGTGAAACCAGCCTTAGGGAGGTAATGCGACTGAACCAGATCTTCCACTTTGCAAAGCAGATCCTCCCGAGCGGTACTACTCTCAGGGCAACCAGTTTTGAAAATTAATGTCTAAATGACCCATTGGGCAGGGGAACGATCTCTCATTGACAGTAGTGTAGCTACCGGGGGGGGCAGAGGGGATGGTGGCCCCGGGCCCCGCGCTCTGATGGGGCCCACCCGAGCTATGCTATGTAACTATATCGGCATGCAGATCGCGCCGATACAATTACATGCTGCAGCAGGGAGTGAGTCATGTGACCGCTGTTCTGCAGAGGAGAGGGGGAGGGGAGGTCACTCACCCAATCCTGGCTGAGCGCGCTCTCCTTGAAAGCTCCCTGCTGCAGAGAAGTCATCAGCTCCAGCAGCAGCCTGGACGCCGGGGGCTCTGCCTCTGCCTGTGAGCTGAGTTCACTGTCTGCTCTGCACTTGATTGCTTCTGACTGAGAGGAGCCTGACAGCTGAGGAGCCGCTGCTCCAGGACCAGTGGACACTGCACACAGCATGGGGATTGATGAGTATCTATGTTAATTACTATTTGAAGTGTCTAATCTGTTGCTTTGGATATATATACAACTTACTGCTATTGGGGTGTAATATTCATTACATGATGCTCTCCTTACGTGTTACATAGTTTTCAGGCACTTTGCAGCGGTCACTGATGCGCTATATGGCGATGCTTTGTCTTGGCCTGGGAATTTACTGCACTTTGGGACTGAGAGAAAACCAGGAAAAGTGCAAACTAGAGATCGCACTGCTGGCTGCAGTCATTGAGCTGTGCAGAGAATGCGGCGCATCCTCCCTGGCAGAGGGAGGGTTAAACCAGTGTATCACCTTATCTCTCTGTGCTGGCGTGTAATTATTAACCTACCCGTTACCAGGCTGACAACGAGTCCTGGAGGATTAGGGGATGTGCACACGTTGTGGATTACTCTGCGGATTTTTCCGCGCGGATTTGGCCAAATCCACAGGTAAATCCACAGGTTAAATGACCGGCGTTTTACCTGCGGATTTAGTGCAGATTTTGTGCGGATTTCCCCTGCGTTTTTACACCTGCAGATTCCTATAATGGAGCAGGTGACAAAACGCTGCGGATTCCGCACAAAGAATGGACATGCTGCAGATTTAAATCCGCAGAAAATCCTCAGCGTGTGCACTGTGTTCTTCATTTCTCATAGACTGTACTGTACAACGCAGCAGAAACTGCTGAGGATCCACAGGACCAAATCCACTGCGGATCCGCAGCAGAATCCTCAGCGTGTGCACTGTGTTCTTCATTTCTCATAGACTGTACTGTACAACGCAGCAGAAACTGCTGATCCGCAGGACCAAATCCACTGCGGATCCGCAGCAGAATCCGCAACGTCTGCACACACCCTAACTAGTGTTTGCTGCTCCTACTGGGAAGTGAAGTCTGGCACTTGTAGTGCCACAGCAGCAGTTAGTGCTTGGTGACAAATAGCTGTGGAATAGTGTTTTTCTATGCAGCGATTGTTAGTGGCATGGACGTGTTACTAGTGTGATATATTAGTGTCAGTAATGCAGGTGACTTATCGTTAATCCTACAATGTGGTGAGCTACAGGGGGAGGGAGGTCACCCCGGGACCAGCGCTCTGAGGGGACCCAACCACAGCACGCCGATAGTGTTACATTCTGCGGCCGATCAGGCAGAATCGATCTCCCTGCTCTGCCACCCGGCCGCTATGGGGCCCCTGAGCAGGCGTTAGGGCCCTGCGCCAGCAGTGGGTCCCCACCTGTCATTGCAAAATCAACTGTGTTGGCTGGAGGCCATTTCAGCTGACTCCATTGGTGAGAGAAGGAGCATTACGCTTCCTCTCCCATCATCCCCCTCTCATCAGCTTCTGATGTCACTAACGCCAACACTGACAGGGGGTCGCAATGACGTCACTACTCGGAGCCTACAGTCCGGAGATGTGCGGGAGCTCGCAGCAGTGAAGAAACCAGGAGGAAAGGTGAGTTTTGGAATTATTTTTTATGAGGCTGCCTATGGGGTGCATTATATAAAGGGCTGCATTATTCTATAGGGTCTGCCTATGGGGAGTGCATTATACTATACTGAGGACTATAGTGAACTTGTCTGGCACATTATACTATATGGAGGCTATCTAGCGGGCCATCATACAGTGTGGAGATTACAGTGTTGGAGCTATCAAACAATTTGGGGAATACTAAGCGGTCAGTATATATACAGTGAGGGGGGATTAGACTGTGTATAGGGGAGCATCATACAGTGTATAGGGGAGCATCATACAGTGTATAAGAGAGCATCATACTGTGTATAGGGGAGCATCATACAGTGTATAGGGGAGCATCATACAGTGTATAGGGGAGCATCATACTGTGTATAGGGGAGCATCATACTGTGTATAGGGGAGCATCATACTTTGTATAGGGGAGCTGTACAGCAGGAGACTCATGACATTATTAAATGTAAAGTGGGCACTTATTGTTATAGGGAACTCAGGTAACTGTGACTGTCAAAGGGGCACAAATGGCGCTATTACTTTCTAGGGGACAAAATATGGGCACTGTTTTCGAGAGTTGCTTTAGAATTTAGAGGGCACAGAGAACCACACAGCAGGTCCAGTTAAAGGGACACATACAGCAGCAGCGGCTCAGCATTGGGGTATCATCAGGGTAAGGAGTTTGTGCAGGTAGGGAGTAGTCCCATTGGTGACAGTGCTGAAAATTTGAGACATGAAATGAATCTTTGTTGTAATCTCTGCAGACGAGTCCTTCCTGGAAGAAGTTGTCATGTTGGTCTGGGCCAGATGGAAAAGTGAACGATTCCATCAGAAAGAACGTCAGCTGTAAGTTACCATCTGTAACTGTGCTGTGATCTCTTATACAGTATGTTGTGTAGGACGGGTATCTACCACTCACTATATGGCGGTAATATCAATATTGGTCTTTATTTAGAAATTATATTCAGCAACAGCGCCGTCCTCTGCTGAGGTTCTCCTCCACTATTACTGTGCGTCACCGAGTTGTAATCAAGGTTACCTGGTTGGGAGCTCACTCAGAAGTTTCGCCCCCCCGAACCAAAACCCTAGCTACGCCTCTACTCATTGATCTACTATGCTATAAATTCTCCACAAAATGATAAAAAATTGAAGTATACAGTATGTTACAGTGGGAGGAGGATTTGGGGTTTGAACAGTCAATTATGACACCATATCAAGAGGTAGTCACCAGACTTCTCTTGTGGAGACCTCCTTAAAACTATTGCACAGAGTCTATTATGTACCAGAAAAAATTCACAGCATTTTTCCTAAAATCTCGGGAGACTGTTTTAGGGGCTGTGGAATATCTGGTGACATGACACATATTTGATGGTCTTGTACGGTGGTTTCTGGGCTTTGGGAGAAGGTGAAGCGTCTGATAGCACAGATGTATGGTGGACCGGTTGATCTGGAACCTTCTACCCTTTTACTGGGAACCAGGCCTTCCCAGCTTCCAGAAAGCTTTCAGAAGCTAGTAAACTACTTATGTATGGCCACTAAAATCCACATTGCGGCAAAGTGGAAGTTGCCCTCACTGCCAAGATCTATGGTGAAAGAGAAGATGAACAACATTAGAATCGTAGAGTTGGAAGGGACCTCCTGGGCCATCTGGTCCAACCCCCTGCTCAAAGCAGGATTCGCTATATCATCCCAGTCAGATGTCTGTCCAGCCTCTGTTTGAAGACTTCCATTGAAGGAGAATTCACCACTTCTCGTGGCAGCTTGTTCCACTCATTGATCACTCTAACTGTCAAAAAGTTTTTTCTAATATCTAATCTGTGTCTCCTCCCATTCAGTTTCATCCCATTGCTTCTAGTCTTTCCTTGTGCAAATGAGAATAAAGTTGATCCTTCTACAATGTGACAGCCCTTTAGATATTTGTAGACAGCTATTAAGTCTCCTCTCAGTCTTGTCTTTTGCAAACTAAACATTCCCAAATCCTGCAACCTTTCCTCATAAGACAGGGTTTGCAGACCGATCACCATTCTGGTCGCTCTTTTCTGAACTTGCTCCAGATTGTTGATGTCTTTTTTAAAATGTGGCGCCCAAAACTGGACACAATATTCCATATGAGGTCTGACCAAAGAGGAGTAGAGGGAAATAATGACTTCACGTGATCTAGACTGTATGCTTCTGTTAATACATCCTAGAATTGCATTTGCCTTTTTTGCTGCTGCATCACACTGTTGACTCATATTCAGTCTGTGATCTATTAGTATACCCAAGTCTTTTTCACATGTGCTCTTGCTTAGCCCTATTCCTCCCATTCTGTATATGCTTTTTTCATTTTTATTGCCCAGATGTAGCACTTTGCATTTTTCCCTGTTAAAAATGTTATTCTCATTTGTGGCCCCAGCTTTTCTTGTAGAATAAATCCCTTTCTCACACAGTCCTGTAGTAATGACTTTGTTCTCACGTTTTGTAGGAGGGTTCGTCTGACTCCATCTTATGTTATCAGTATAAGTGCGAGAGATGAGAGACCGACGACCGCAGTTTTACCGTGTGTGTCCGGCGTCAGTTCTACAGTGTGAGAGATGCAGGGTCTGTGACCGAAGCTGGGGGTATACGGGTGTATACAGCATACACAGAGGGGTCTGTGACCGAAGCTGGGGGTGTACGGGTATATACAGCATACACAGGGGTCTGCGACCAAAGCTGGGGGTATACGGGTGTATACAGAGTACACAGGGATCTGTGACCGAAGCTGGGGGTATACGGGTGTATACAGTGTACACAGGGGTCTGTTACCAAAGCTGGGGATATACGGGTGTATACAGCATACACAGGGGTCTGCGACCAAAGCTGGGGGTATACGGGTGTATACAGAGTACACAGGGATCTGTGACCGAAGCTGGGGGTATACAGGTGTATACAGTGTACACAGGGGTCTGTTACCAAAGCTGGGGATATACGGGTGTATACAGCATACACAGAGGGGTCTGCGACTGAAGTTGGGGGTATACAGGTGTATATAGTGTGAGGGACGCGGGGTCTGTGACTGAAGCTTGGGGTAAACAGGTGTATACGGTATACACAGGGGTCTGCGACTGAAGTTGGGGGTATACGGGTGTATACAGCAAACAGAGGGGTCTACAACCGAACCTGGGGGTATACAGAGAACACAGAGGGGTCCACACAAACACGGCTTCGCTCCGTACACCTCGTACACACACGGCTCCGCTCCGTACACCTCGTACACACACGGCTCCGCTCCGTACACCTCGTACACACAGGGCTCCGCTCCGTACACCTCGTACACACACGGCTCCGCTCCGTACACCTCGTACACACACGGCTCCGCTCCGTACACCTCGTACACACACGGCTCTGCTACATCCACCCTGTAAACCCCTCCTGACCCCACACATAAACTTCCCCTCATCCAGCACCATGACAACCAGCACAGCAGAGTCCTGCACACACTGAGGCCCCTGATCATGTGACCCCTGACTCCTCCCCTCCTGTGACCTCATCACAGGTCCTGTGCACAGAGCAGCTGTAGAAATCTCCGGCCTCGGGGGTCTCAGCAGACTTCGCTCTTTTCTTGCAGGGGCCGCAGTGGATTTCATCCTGGATCCATAGAGCTGAATAGAGGAGCGATGTTCCTTCACTCTGATGGGAATTGATGGTGACGTTTGTCCAACGTCCACGTTACCGGGTAAATCCCCCCCAGGACTGCAGCCGGTAAAGACCCCGATATCCACAGGTGTCCCCTCTAATTGGGGGAAAGGGATAGAAAAGCCTCTTATCCCGAGGGGAAACCCTGTACATGGAGACATCGGCCTCAGATCTCTCCTGTCCTGTTCTTCCAGAAAAGCCTCAAACTTCTGTGTGTGACTCAGAGCTGAGATCTAACGGGAGAGAAGATTCCAGTGCGGGGAAGACGGGAAACCTTCATATAGACGGCCGGTGGGGATGGAGGCAGTGACCGACTCTGGCCACATCTGTCTCTAGAGCCGCAGTAGAAGATGAAGATGTCGTCCTCATCATGAAGGAGTTATTTCTCATGTCGCGTGTAATGAATCTCTCCTGCAGTATTGCTAATGCCGATTCCAGTGTCGGTAATGAGACGAGAATTAGCGTTATGGAAGATGAGTCTATGAGGAACGTGTTCAGCTGCCGACTCCGAGGAGGAAACTGCTTGTTGTCTGTGGCCTAAATATATAGGTTTTATTAGTAGATGTCAGGGGAGAAAACTAAACCCTGTAAGATAATAAATCTCCTCATATGTTTCCCTTATTATCTCCAGTAATTGTATTATTACACAGGATTCTTATGATGTTACATCGGATCATCTTCTTCTCATTCAGGTCTCTACAATATCGGATCCTCTCAGTGAAGATCTTCTACAGAAGATAATTTTCCTGATTTACCCATCAAGGATGGATATGGACAGAGACAAGATGGCGGAGAGGATGTTACACCTCACCCTAGAGATCCTCTTCCGTCTCACTGGAGAGGTGAGAGATTCTGATGACGTCACATTACATCATTCTTATCTATGGGAATAACAGATGGACAGAACTGGAGAGGTGAGGACTCTGGAAATGTCTGTAGTGAGATTTATTAATGTGTCTCTCCATAACCAGGATTACACAGTGGTGAAGACCTCTAGTGATCGCTGTCAGGACCCTGTGTCTGAGGGATGGGGAAGACCCCTGAGCCCAATCACAGGGCCTCCACCTCACCCCCTGATCCATGAGGACATCAATGACCAGAAGATCCTAGAACTCATCTACAAGATGATGGAGCTCCTGACTGGAGAGGTGACACTGCTGGGAATGCTGGGACATTATACAGTAACACTATGAAGGGATCGGGGGATGACGGTATCATTGTATGTGTCAGGTTCCTATAAGGTGTCAGGATGTCGCTGTCTATTTCTCCATGGAGGAGTGGGAGTATTTAGAAGGACACAGAGATCTGTACAAGAACGTCATAATGGAGGTTCCCCAGCCCCTCACATCTCCAGGTAATAGACAGGACTAAATACACACGGCCTATAATTATCTGTATGTAGAGAATGAATTCAGTCCCTGTATGTGTTTCCTCCAGATCTATCCAGTAAGAGGACAACACCAGAGAGATGTCCCCGTCCTCTTCTTCCACAGGACTGTAAACAAGAAGATCCCAGTGCTCCTCAGGATCATCAGGTAGATGGAGAGAAGGTGTCAGGAGATCTCCCCTATGATGTGTAGACGGCTGTGAAGGTCTTGTGCTCAGTCTTGTTTTATCCACCAGTATTATATGTTTTATACTTGTGTAATGAGAGCGGTGGAGATGGCAGGATTAGAGCTGATCATAGATGGGACTTCTCCATCTGTCTGTGACTTTTACAATATTTGTTTCAGGGTGAAGATCTGACCCATATTAACACTACAGAGACATATGTGAGGGGTGATGAGTGTTGTAAAGAGGAGATTCCCACATATGACTACCCAGGTGAGTAGGAACCACTGAATGCAGAGAAGTCACAGATTCCTCTCAGTCACCGGCTGTGGCTGCTTTATCGGTGGTGTAGTCCGGCCGTATTACCATGATCACCATTTTGCCTCTAGACCGCAACATTCTCCTCCACCCAAAAGTGTTCAAATGACTTTGGGCATTGAAAGCTCTTTTCTATAGAACTTACAACCTGGAGGATCCACCTACCCCCTGGGATTAGAAGATACTGACCATTACCTGCCCAGATCTGTAACTATAAAGCCAAATGACAGCGTACATAGAATGTGCTGACAGGTTAGAAAATCACTTGAAGAAAAATCTTATGCTGGGCCTGTAAGAGAAAGCGGAGGGTAATGATGCTGTTGGCTTCCTAGATCCCTGAGATCTTATCGGATGAATCTTCTCTCCCTTCTGTGCTGCTGAATGTCTCATGGTCCCTACAAGACCAGGTCCAGTCTTTCTGACCAAACTTCCCTTTTATGAGCGACAACAGTAAATGTGCAGTGAGGCCGAGTGTGAATTTCTCTACAATAACAGCAGTTTCCCTTTATCCTGACTTCAATTTGTGTTAAAACTACCATATTTTTCGCACTATAAGACACACTGTTTTCCTTCAAAAATGTGGAGGAAAATGGAGGGTGCGTCTTATAGTCCGGATGTACCGGCTCTGGCTGTGGTGGGGAGGTGGGGGAACGGCATCGGCGGAGCAGCAGATCACAGGAGGCTGGAGCCGGTGGCTGCGGCTAACTTCTGTTCCTGCTGCTAAAGAGAAATGAATATTCACTGCATTACACGCCCATGGGCTTGGAGGGCAATGAATATTCATTTCTCTTTAATAATAGTATCTTGATATGATTAGCCTCCAACCCCGGTCCTGCTATACATGGCCCCATCCATATAATTGGCCCACACCCCCATCCACATCCTGGTATGCATGGTCCCATCAGAAAACATTAAAAAAAACAAACCATTACACTTACCTACCCCGCGCTCCCTCGCAGCGTCCTGCTCCGGTGCCAGCAACTGCTATATGCTTGTAAGCAGCACATGGCAGGGACGTCACGCACTGCTCACAAGCAGAGCACAGCTGCCAGGACTGTGCACGCAAAGGGCAGTGAGTATTCATTGCTCTTCAGTATTGTGCAGTGTCAGCCACCAGCTTCCTGCTGCTACCGGCGGTCACGTGTGCCGCTACTTAAGAGAAATAAATATTCATGAATACTCACTGTTCTCAGTGCTGCTTACAAGCATATAGCAGTTGCTGGCACCGGAGCAGGATGCTGCGAGGGAGCACCGGGTAGGTAAGTGTAATGGTTTGTTTTTTTTAATGGATGGGGTCCTGCATACCAGGATAAGGATGGGGACCCAGTATACCAGGACAGGGATGAGGTGGCATGCATGCCAGGATAGGGATGAGAGATCCATGCATACTAGGGTAGGGATGAGGGATCCATGCATACCAGGATAGGGATGAGGGATCTATGTATATCAAGATATGGATGAGGGATCCATGTATACTTGGATAGGGATGAGGGATCCATGCATACCAGGGTAGGGATGAGGGATCCATGTATACCAGGATAGGGATGAGGGATCCATGCATACCAGCATAGGGATGAGGGATCCATGCATACCATAATAGGGATGAGGGATCCATGCATACCAGAATAGGGATGAGGTATCTATGCATACCAGGGTAGGGATGAGGGATCCATGCATACCAGGGTAGGGATGAGGGATCCATGTATACTAGGATAGGGATGAGGGATCCATGCATACCAGGATAGGGATGAGGGATCTACGCATACCAGGGTAGGGATGAGGGATCTATGCATGCCAGGGTAGGGATGAGGGATCAATGTATACTAGGATAGGGATGAGGGATCCATTCATACCAGGATAGGGATGAGGGATCTACGCATACCAGGGTAGGGATGAGGGATCTATGCATGCCAGGGTAGGGATGAGGGATCAATGTATACTAGGATAGGGATGAGGGATCCATTCATACCAGGATAGGGATGAGGGATCCATGCATACCAGGGTAGGGATGAGGGATCCATGCATACCAGGGTAGGGATGAGGGATCCATGTATACCAGTGTAGGGATGAGGGATCCATGCATACCAGTGTAGGGATGAGGGATCCATGCATACCAGGGTAGGGATGAGGGATCCATGCATACCAGGGTAGGGATGAGGGATCCATGTATACCAGTGTAGGGATGAGGGATCCATGCATACCAGGGTAGGGATGAGGGATCCATGCATACCAGGGTAGGGATGAGGGATCCATGCATGTCAGGGTAGGGATGAGGGATCCATGCATGCCAGGGTAGGGATGAGGGATCCATGCATGCCAGGGTAGGGATGAAGGATCCATGCATACCAGGGTAGGGATGAGGGATCCATGTATACCAGGGTAGGGATGAGGGATCCATGTATACCAGGGTAGGGATGAGGGATCCATGTATACCAGGGTAGGGATGAGGGATCCATGTATACCAGGGTAGGGATGAGGGATCCATGTATACCAGGGTAGGGATGAGGGATCCATGCATACCAGGATAGGGATGAGGGATCCATGCATACCAGTGTAGGGATGAGGGGGCCATATATACCAGGATAGGGATGAGGGGGGCATATATACCAGGATAGGGATGAGGGGGCCATATATACCAGGATAGGGGATATTAAGTACAGAATTGACCACATTTTTTTGCTTCAATTTTTTTTCCTAATTTCTTCCTCTAAAACCTAGGTGCGTCTTATGGTCCAAAAAATACGTTAATTTCAAGGAGGATTGTGATAAACTACAGGAAAAACATAATGATAATATTAAAGTAATTGTTATTAAATTATAAAAACTGAATTAATATGCAGCTGAATCAAACTGGAGCACGTATGGAAAATATATGAAAAATGTATTACAGTAAATAAAGCCACAATATTCACAATAGAATAGAAAAATCCTAATACACACTGTCAGTATAAAACAGATTATATCAACTGCCCCTATATATATATATATATATATATATATATATATATATATATATATATATAATCACAAAAACGGAAAGTGCTGCATTGTACAAGTGTAAACAAAAAGCAAAAAACAGAAATATCCTGAACTAAGAGTAAAAAATAAACTGCAAATAATGCATAAAGGTAATAATAATAAGGGTATTTAGTAAACATAGTTTTGATCAAAATAATGTACAAGCCATCCCGCCACGTCACGGCAACCCTTGTGGGACAGTCCCTACTCCAGTATTTAAAACCTTTTCACTTGCCAAGTGGCGTGAATGTGAATAAGGGTCGAGCGGCTGAACCACTTGTAACAGCTTAGGCCAGACTGGATGGCTTTCCCAGCTCAGAAAGAGGGCGGTCACACCCATATATGCACTGAATGCACAATGAAATGAATAAAAAACAAATCTGAGCTGAGAAAAGTAAGTTAATGTGTATGCACAATGTAAGTGCATATTAGCACATGACCATTAACCAGAGAAAGAAAAAAACACAAATATCCTGAACTAAGAGTAAAAAATATACTGCAAATAATGCATAAAGGTAATAATAATAATAATAAGGGTGTTTAGTAAACATAATTTTGATCAAAATAATGTACAAGCCATCCTGCCACGTCACGGCCATATATACCAGGATAGGGGATATTAAGTACAGAATTGACCACATTTTTTTTGCTTCAATTTTTTTTCCTAATTTCTTCCTCTAAAACCTAGGTGCGTCTTATGGTCCAAAAAATACGGTAATTTCAAGGAGGATTGTGATAAACTACAGGAAAAACATAATGATAATATTAAAGTAATTGTTATTAAATTATAAAAACTGAATTAATATGCAGCTGAATCAAACTGGAGCACGTATGGAAAATATATGAAAAATGTATTACAGTAAATAAAGCCACAATATTCACAATAGAATAGAAAAATCCTAATACACACTGTCAGTATAAAAGCAGATTATATCAACTGCCTATATATATATATATATATATATATAATCACAAAAACGGAAAGTGCTGCATTGTACAAGTGTGAAGAGTGTTATAAGCAAAGTGCTCTAGTGCCAAAGGTGCTATACAGAAACCAGCGCCACAATCGCTGTGTGATAAAGTGCTAATAGTGCAAACACACCATGGGGCAAATAACTACAATGTGCCTGTAATAAGTATCCGGTGCAAAGTGCTGCAGCAAAAGTACCCGAGGATAAAGTGCATGTGCTTGTATCACCGAGATACACAGTGTGCTGCCAGGGACCCATGGACCTGATCCTTATTACAGGCACATTGTAGTTATATGCCCCATGATGTGTCTGCACTATTAGCACTTTATCACACAGCGATTGTGGCACTGGTTTCTGTATAGCACCTTTGGCACTAGAGCACTTTGCTTATAACACTCTTCACATTTGCACAATGCAGCACTTTCCGTTTTTGTGATTTCATATATATTTTTGATATTTGATTCCCTCCATATTAGCAATGATAGGGGCAGTTTATATAATGTGCTTTATGCTGACAGTGTGTATTAGGATTTTTCTATTCTATTGTGAATATTGTGGCTTTATTTACTGTAATACATTTTTCATATATTTTCCACACGTGCTCCAGTTTGATCCAGCTGCATATTAATTCAGATTTTATTTATTATTATTCAATAACAATTATTTTACTATTATTAGCATTGTTGCTGTCTTTTTAGCACTTTTTTTTTAGGACTTCATTTCTGATTGTGCTGGACAATTTATTTTTATACAATTGATTTCACCTTTGCTAAAGTACAAACATTCCACCTGTGCCCTGATATATCTCTAAGCTGTGCGTGGCTGAGGGCTGTAATATACATTTATTCCCGCCTGCAGGAGATGTGTTGGCTCCAGCCCTGGTGTTATGGAGTCACTCCACGTCATACATTACATTGTTTTCCATCCTAAGGAATTCAGATTACTGCATAATCTCTCCTGTGGGCGGGGCTGTGGGTGGGGCTGTAGGCGGGGCTTTCTGTGGTGCTCCGATTACATATTCATCTGTATTGGCTTATGACAGGTCGCTGACCCCTCACTGACCTGCCCCCATTATTACATAATGCATATAATAGCATTGATATTATTGGTGATAATGCCTATAATATTGTGGCTATTGTGAGGCTTAGAGAAAAAAAATTTACAAATGACACTGGCAGCGCCTGTCCAGTAGCATCTATCTCTTACTTATAGATAGTACTATGCAGGCGCCGCCATCGCTGGTGACATTTTTCTGGATGTAATTTTTTTATGTAAAATAGGGGGCAGGTCACTGATGGATCAGTGTCATAAGCCAATACAGATTAATATGTACGCAGAACACCACATAAGGCCCCACCCACAGCCCAACCCACAGCCCCGCCCCAGAGCACGAGAATCTCATTAACTGAAAACTACAAATACAGATTAAACAATAACCAGCCCGCAGCTGCCCAGAAAACCCAGAAATTCTGACGCTTTGCCCGGCTCTTCACACTTGCCCTGTGTTTTGTTTCATTTCTAATAAAAGACTTTATTCTGGCTGTGTCTTTATTTACCATATAACTATAGGATTAGTAATAGAAAGGTGTCTTATAGACACCTTTCCATTACTAATCCATGGGCTTGATGTCACCTGACAATACAAGGGTGACATCAACCCCACAAATATGAACCCCATTTGCCATCACTACAGGGCAAGTAGGAAGAACCGGGCAAAGCCCCCAGTTGTCAGCTTCAGCAAGGCTGGTTGTCAACAATGGGGGGGACCCCACATGGTTTTTTAAAATTATTTATTTAAATAATTAAAAAAAACAGTGTGAGGACCCCTCTATTCTTGATAACCAGCCTTGCTGAAGCTGACAGCTGAGGGTTGCAGTCCCCAGTTGTGATCTGGACCCATGGAAGCGTGTTTAATGCGAAACGGCAGTAGTCCTGTTTCTTGCCTGCATGCCTGCACTTATCCTGCCCTCACAAACCTTGTCCATGTATGCTTTTCGGAAATAAAGGAGGTTTTTTATGATACGGTAAATGGAGTGTGCTGTTTTTTCCTTATTTTTTGGTTTATAGAAACCTTGTTGCTTTTCAGCAGCCTTTGAGCCACTAATAGTGCGGGAACCTCTGTTTTTCCATTGACAGATGATGGACCTGAGTGGGGACTTGTTTTTTCTGAGATGAGAATTGGTATTATTTTTGCCTACATAACATCGATTGGTTTTTTTTCTATTCGATATTTGGGAGGCAGAATGAACCAACAGTTGAACACCGCACACTACTGGTTCATCCAACAAGGTTTTCTATTAGACTGTGAACTGTCATTGTCTTGGATAAATAATTAAAAGTTTTTTTACATAGCTTGCCGTTTTTATGGACAGTTTAAGTAGAAATGTTCAAAAATATAAAACTCAAGGATATTTTATTTAAAAGTAATAGTTTATTATCTTAGCAGATGACTGTACCAGGAGATCAGAGGGACAGCTGACATCTTCAATTTTTAAATCAGATGATCTTGAGATCCTACAAGATACAACTGAAGTGACTCCAGATATACCATCATCCATTCACAGCCAAGATCTGTCATCTGATCCTATGAAACACGTCCCATCTTCTGATTCATTACCGACTATAAAAGAAAATCAATGTTACAAAAGAGGCATTAAAAAACAATCTGCTTCTAAAGCAAATAAGTCATTTTCATGTTCAGAATGTGGGAAATATTTTACACGGAAATCACATTTTGTTAACCACCAGAGAACTCACACAGGGGAGAAACCTTTTTCATGTTCGGAATGTGGGAAATATTTTGCACATAAATCAAATTTTGTTACCCACCAGAGAACTCACACAGGGGAGAAGCCATTTTTCTGTTCAGAATGTGGGAAATATTTTGCACAGAAATCAAATTTTGTTACCCACCAGAGAACTCACACAGGGAAGAAGCCTTTTCCATGTTCAGAATGTGAGAAATATTTTAGCAATAAATCAGATTGTGTTAGGCACCAGAGAACTCACACAGGGGAGAAGCCTTTTTCATGTTCAGAATGTGGGAAGTGTTTTGCACATAAATCAAAATTAGTTACCCACCAAAGAACTCACACAGGGGAGAAGCCTTTTTCCTGTTCAGAATGTGGGAAATCGTTTGCACAAAAATCACAATTGATTACCCACAAGAGAACTCACACAGGGGAGAAGCCTTTTTCATGTTCAGAATGTGGGAAATGTTTTAACAATGATTTACATTGTGTTAAGCACCAGAGAATCCACACAGGGGAGAATATTTTTTCATGTTCAGAATGTGGGAAATGTTTTGCACATAAATCACATTTTGTTATGCACCTAAGAACTCACACAGGGGAGAAGCCTTTTGCATGTTCAGAATGTGGGAAATGTTTTAACAATAAATCAAATTGTGTTCAGCACCAGAGAACTCACACAGGAGAGAAGCCTTTTTCATGTTCAGAATGTAGGAAATGTTTTAGCAAGAAATCAAATTGTGTTAAGCACCAGAGAACTCACACAGGGGAGAAGCCTTTTTCATGTTCAGAATGTGGGAAATATTTTAACCAGAAAGCGCTTCTTGATCGCCATCAGAGCAGTCACACAGAGGAGAAGCCATTTTCTTAATGTGGGAAATATATTTACTTGGAAATCAACTGTTAATAAACATCAGAGATGTCACATAGGGGAGAAGCCTTTTTTATGTTCATAATGTTGGAATAGTTTTTACCACAACTGAATCTTCATAAATGGGTTGTCTCTTGTCATTCCTCATGTTTGCTGACAAAAGGATAAAACTAAACTTTATTAATTCCAAATGTAAAGCTATACCCTTAATTCACCCCCTGAAGGTTAGTCAGTAGGTGACTAATAGAAAAAACATGTACCACACATCTCAGTATATAGGGTGAGGTGACATTTACACACTCACTCTCCAAGCCTCTCATTTCTACGGGTTTCATCATTCTCACTAAAGACGACTCATCAAGAGAATATTTAATATTGACCTATATTCAAGAGACTAAACGAAAAAAAAAAGCTAAAATCATGTATCATGTTATTCGAAACTGTCAGAAAACTAGCCCCATATTGACAGATCCCAGACCTCAAACTATATACTTCTGAAGTGTATAAGCCACTCCAGTGTCAGGAATAGATAGTATGAATTTGAATTTACCAAGTGGCTGCAATGAAACAAAGAGTGAAAAATTTAAAGGGGTCTGAATACTTTCTATACCCACTGTATCAGTAAAAATAATTCCTCTTTATTAGGTAAAGTATAAAAGAATTGCTCCATTTTCCGATACCCGTCGTGTCTCCATTTTTCATGATCTCGGGTTGGGTGAAGGCTTATTTTTTGTGTGCCGGAAAGTAATTCTGGCGTTTTGACATTTTTTCTCGTTACACCATTTAGCGATCGGGTTAATTCTTTTTTATATTTTTAGATCGGGCGATTCTGAACGCGGCTATAACAAATATGTGTATGTTTGATTTTTGTTATTGTTTTATTTTGAAAGGGGCGAAAGGGGGGTGACTTGAACTTTTATCTTTTTATATTTTTAGAAACATTTTTTTTTTTTTTACTTTTGGCATTGTGAAGCCATACAGCATTGTATCTTAATTAACCAGATGACTATTTTTTAGCAAATGAAGAATAATAGAATGTTATCTGTATGTTGGCTTTAAATTTAAGTGTTGATTTCTAGTTTGTCAAAAAAACAGACTTTTGTTTGTGTCAGCCGGTAATAGTGACTTTTATTGTGCGCTTATCCTTGCTCATGTAACTGGACACTTTGGGTGCACACCAAGTAAAGAAAGTGTGGACCCGTAGAAGCGCAAAACGGCCGTCGTCACTCGCATACTCCATCTCCCATACTCCCTGAGGACATGCTGTGAACTGCTTGATCAATAAAGAACAGACTTTTTACACTGGTGAGTGCCACCTCATCTCTTCTTCATGTTCTATGTGTTATCTGCCTGTTCTGTGGTACAATAAAGCATGGCCACACTGTGTTACCCTCACCCTGTGCTGTCTGAGTATCGTTTTGCCCATGTTAATAGCAGAGCGGGAGTTCGGCGGGACGATCCCTGGTCCATGCAGTTTTGCCTAGCGGGCGGCGCTCACAGCATTACGGAAGTCAGAAGCATAGAGGTCTGCTGGAGACCTCTGGTTTTCATGCCAACCCATCGGTGACCCATGATCATGTGATGAGGTCATCGATGGGTGGGATTTCCGGCATGCTTGCTGGAAGTGAGCTTTAAATGCCGCTGTTAGGGGCAAATGGCAGCTGTTCAGTACAGCTGACATGTGCCGTAAAAGATGTAAGCTCACCGCCGGAGCCCACATCAAAGGGAGGAAGTACATTTACACCCGATGTCAGAAAGGGTTAAAGGGGATTGTTTTTACAGAGACAGAAGTAATCAATCATGTATACATACAGATAATTACAAAAATACACAGCTTCTAATGGTAAATAGTATAGAGTTACCACAAGAAAATATAATTTGTGTAAATCATGTGTAGATATAAAAATTCAGGCAAATGTCAAATGTTGTAGCGCCATCTCGTGGCTATGTGCAAAAGTGCCATCATAGAGTAACATGTATCCTAAGAGAGCGTCACTATCAAGGTGGGGATGAGATAAGTGCACCGTATTTATTGAGTGTAAGATAAATCCATACATAGAAGTATTGGCAACAAAAATCTCTTGGACATAATGTGCCGTAATGGAGATGGGGAAGAGCAACCCAAACACCAGCGCCAATTGCACAAGCTCAAAATACACTGTGAAAACCAGGAGACAGAATAAGAGCATGCGATAAATGGCATATAAAAGAGTCACATTTTATTAGAATAAAGTGCTACAGATAATACACATGTAACAATGTGCTAGTCTGACAGAATAGACGGTATCAACCCAGAATACCCTACTCCTCCTTCACCTCTGGATATTTAATCTTGGACTTACTGTTTGGGCGCTTCTATGATACTATTACTTGCAGGACATGGGCCCATATGGGGATGCAGCACACTGGGGCTACCTTTCCACCTTGGTGGAGGAGTAGGGTATTTTGGGTTGATACCGTCTATTCTGTCTGACTAGCATATTGTTACATATGTATTATCTGTAGTACTTTATTCTAATAAAATGTGACTATTTTATATGCCATTTATCGCATGCTCTTATTCTTTCTCCTGGTTTTCATACATACAGTGGGGCAAAAAAGTATTTAGTCAGTCAGCAATAGTGCAAGTTCCACCACTTAAAAAGATGAGAGGCGTCTGTAATTTACATCATAGGTAGACCTCAACTATGGGAGACAAACTGAGAAAAAAAAATCCAGAAAATCACATTGTCTGTTTTTCTTTCATTTTATTTGCATATTATGGTGGAAAATAAGTATTTGGTCAGAAACAAGCAATCAAGATTTCTGGCTCTCACAGACCTGTAACTTCTTCTTTAAGAGTCTCCTCTTTCCTCCACTCATTACCTGTAGTAATGGCACCTGTTTAAACTTGTTATCAGTATAAAAAGACACCTGTGCACACCCTCAAACAGTCTGACTCCAAACTCCACTATGGTGAAGACCAAAGAGCTGTCAAAGGACACCAGAAACAAAATTGTAGCCCTGCACCAGGCTGGGAAGACTGAATCTGCAATAGCCAACCAGCTTGGAGTGAAGAAATCAACTGTGGGAGCAATAATTAGAAAATGGAAGACATACAAGACCACTGATAATCTCCCTCGATCTGGTGCTCCACGCAAAATCCCACCCCGTGGGGTCAGAATGATCACAAGAACGGTGAGCAAAAATCCCAGAACCACGCGGGGGGACCTAGTGAATGAACTGCAGAGAGCTGGGACCAATGTAACAAGGCCTACCATAAGTAACACACTACGCCACCATGGACTCAGATCCTGCAGTGCCAGACGTGTCCCACTGCTTAAGCCTGTACATGTCCGGGCCCGTCTGAAGTTTGCTAGAGAGCATTTGGATGATCCAGAGGAGTTTTTGGAGAATGTCCTATGGTCTGATGAAACCAAACTGGAACTGTTTGGTAGAAACACAACTTGTCGTGTTTGGAGGAAAAAGAATAGTGAGTTGCATCCATCAAACACCATACCTACTGTAAAGCATGGTGTTGGAAACATCATGCTTTGGGGCTGTTTCTCTGCAAAGGGGCCAGGACGACTGATCCGGGTACATGAAAGAATGAATGGGGCCATGTATCGTGAGATTTTGAGTGCAAACCTCCTTCCATCAGCAAGGGCATTGAAGATGAAACGTGGCTGGGTCTTTCAACATGACAATGATCCAAAGCACACCACCAGGGCAACGAAGGAGTGGCTTCGTAAGAAGCATTTCAAGGTCCTGGAGTGGCCTAGCCAGTCTCCAGATCTCAACCCTACAGAAAACCTTTGGAGGGAGTTGAAAGTCCGTGTTGCCAAGCGAAAAGCCAAAAACATCACTGCTCTAGAGGAGATCTGCATGGAGGAATGGGCCAACATACCAACAACAGTGTGTGGCAACCTTGTGAAGACTTACAGAAAACGTTTGACCTCTGTCATTGCCAACAAAGGATATATCACAAAGTATTGAGATGAAATTTTGTTTCTGACCAAATACTTATTTTCCACCATAATATGCAAATAAAATGAAAAAAAACAGACAATGTGATTTTCTGGATTTTTTTTTCTCAGTTTGTCTCCCATAGTTGAGGTCTACCTATGATGTAAATTACAGACGCCTCTCATCTTTTTAAGTGGTGTAACTTGCACTATTGCTGACTGACTAAATACTTTTTTGCCCCACTGTAGATATATGTAAACGGATTGTAGATGTATCACTGGATATCAGTTTATAAGGGGAATAGATGCTGTGCACTTATAGATGAATAGCTTATATAATAAGGACACTGGGTCGTGTCTGGATGAGGAGCTGAGGGGGCACGGGGAACAAACCCGCAATTCCACTCACCACGACCTCAGACGGGGTCCGGGCACTGATGGGGTGCAGCGCCGGGCAGGATACCGTTCTTTGTGCCGGCGCCTGGGAAAATCCAAGATGGCCGCCGCAGCACTCACCATGCAGCCAGCGGCAATATGAAGAACTGTGGGGGGTCTTATCTCCTGACACCAGGTCAGACCTCACCGGATAGGAGCATGAGTGCAGCAGAGCAGGCACAGGAGAGATCAGGCAGCTCTTCACCCAGGAGCCCGGAGAAGCAAAGCAACAAAACGCAAGTATAAGTGTGGCGCCCCTGAGGGCTCAGTTGCCACAGAGGTACTGCACCTCCTACTGAGGTGTGGTACCCCACTATCCAGGTAAGTTGGAGGCTCCTGACCACACTCCAACACCTGCATCCCACACCACAAAGTAGTGTAGCAAAGTCACATTGTGGCTCCCTGCTTGGAACACGAAACGTGCTGGGAGGCGGGTGGAGTTAGAATACATAAAATGTTAAGAATCTGGGTTCTATGCTGCCTATGCAGGAATCCAGGTTCTCACATTTGTCTCCAGAGGCTAAGTCCTTTTTTCCAACTTCTGAGCATGCCCACGGGACGAGCTCCCATTGGAGTTCAGGAGTCAGGTGCTCTGGTCCTGCTCCTGATTCCATTGGCTTAGCTCAGGGCTCTGGAGATTTCTAGCAGGTCCCGTACGCTATAAAAAGTGCGCATGGCCGCTATGCCATGCGCTAGTATTTTTATACTGCTGCTGTGTGTATGGTGACGGATGCTTGGACTGGTGACTGACTCATTATGAAACCCCTTCCCTTGGTTATTACGTCTGTGTGAGTGAGTGGTATTCTGTCTGCACCTGCGCCAACGCGCACAAGCTCCATCTTCTAGCAGCTTAGCGTCCTGCATTGCGCTTGCGATATTTGCAGTTGCAGCCTTTCCAGGCGTGCGCAGTTGCGACGCCGAGCACATGTGTACACGGTAAGTCCGCTCGGTTGTAGTGACTGTATTTAACTACTCCGGTTTCCGGCTACCGCACGTGTGCTGCTGAGATCCTGTGCTGTTAACAGGCTCAGCGACACTATTTTGTGTTATTTTTCCCTGCAGCTCTGTGTACTTTAACAGGGCTTGCCTTATTGCATCTGGGTGAGTTAGAACCCTGTGCATATTAGTGCTCTGTCTCTCCCAGCAGTGGCGAAGGTACTTTAATTATTTATTTTTTTAGTGCCTTCCGCCACTCCTAACATAATAACACCAGGGTCTGGCTGGAGATGGCAGATCAGCAGCAACTGTTGCAGTGCGTGCGACAGCTCGAGACTCGCTTGGCTACCCTTGAGCGAGCTCTCGCAGCTTCGCAGGCCACAGAGGCTGCTGTCCAAGCACTCACGGACGCGGTAGGGCGTATGTCCATGTCCGCCTTTACGCCGACAGTTACCCGCCTCCCGTTACCCGAAAAATATTCTGGGGATGGCGCCTCCTGTAGAGGTTTTATCAGCCAGTGCTCGATCCACCTGGAGCTGCTGGCTGCGCAATTCCCTACAGAGCGGGCCAAGGTGGCCTTTATTATATCCCTACTGTCGGGTAAGGCGCTGGAATGGGCTACGCCACTATGGGAGCGTGGTGACCCTGATATCCGGACCGCAGCTAATCTGCTAACTGCTATCAAGCAGGTGTTTCTTGGTCCGCGGGTTACACACGATACCTCTCTCCAACTGCTCTCCTTGTCTCAAGGATCACTCTCGGTCAGTCAATACGCCGTCCATTTTCGGACACTGGCGTCCGAGTTGGAGTGGTCCGACAAGGCTCTGATTCCTGTCTTCTGGAAGGGATTAGCGGAGCATGTAAAGGATGCTCTCTCCACGAGAGAAATTCCTACCAGTCTCGAGGAGTTAATATCAATCTCCTCGCGGATTGACCTCCGATTTTCGGAGCGTGGTTTGGAGCGAGTTCATTCCAAACAGAGAGGTACCCCGGCTCCAAAATTTTTTGAATCTCTGGATCCGTCTGAGCCAGAAGTTCCGCCACCCGAGCCCATGGAAGTGTCTCGCGCCATTTCTGAGACATGTCAGGCTCATGAGTCCATATGCGGTTGTTTTCATCCACCTGCTGCTTCTCCGGAAGACAGCGCCCCGCAGTGGTCTGACGATGAGTCGGTAGGCGAGGCTTTTGTCCCTCCTTGCCAGCGGTCTAAAGTCCTTGCGTGGGCACACGCGCCCAATGCGGACGGCCATCGTGGCTATATGCAGACCACAAAGTCTCTGGCCGGTTCGTATTGGTGGCCGCACAGGGCTCGGGATGTAAAAAAGTTTATTCGAGCATGCACCCTGTGTGCTCGGGATAGCCTTCCCAAGTGGAGTGTGGCTACGCCCGCCGTTACACGGCGGCCTCCTCCTAAAACTCCCACTCCTATTGTCTCCTGGTTGTCCCTCCTGAGGCCTTTCGATCTCGTCTCCCCTGATCGGAAGGTTCAGGGAGGAGGGGGCCCTAGGAGGGGGGTAATGTTAAGAATCTGGGTTCTATGCTGCCTATGTGGGAATCCAGGTTCTCACATTTGTCTCCAGAGGCTAAGTCCTTTTTTCCAACTTCTGAGCATGCCCACGGGACGAGCTCCCATTGGAGTTCAGGAGTCAGGTGCTCAGGTCCTGCTCCTGATTCCATTGGCTTAGCTCAGGGCTCTGGAGATTTCTAGCAGGTCCCGTACGCTATAAAAAGTGCGCATGGCCGCTATGCCATGCGCTAGTATTTTTATACTGCTGCTGTGTGTATGGTGACGGATGCTTGGACTGGTCACTGATTCATTATGAAACCCCTTCCCTCGGTTATTACGTCTGTGTGAGTGAGTGGTATTCTGTCAGCACCTGCGCCAACGCGCACAAGCTCCATCTTCCAGCAGCTTAGCGTCCTGCATCGCGCTTGCGATATTTGCGGTTGCAGCCTTTCCAGGCGTGCGCAGTTGCGACGCCGAGCACACGTGTACACGGTAAGTCCGCTCGGTTGTAGTGACTATCCTTAACTACTCCGGTTTCCGGCTACCGCACGTGTGCTGCTGAGATCCTGTGCTGTAAACAGGCTCAGCGACACTATTTTGTGTTATTTTTCCCTGCAGCTCTGTGTACTTTAACAGGGCTTGCCTTATTGCATCTGGGTGAGTTAGAACCCTGTGCATATTAGTGCTCTGTCTCTCCCAGCAGCGGTTTTGCCATCCACCGCACGGTGGACCCCGAGTGGCGAAGGCACTTTAATTATTTATTTTTTTTAGTGCCTTCCGCCACTCCTAACATAAAAAGAGCGGGAAGGTTTAGGATTTCGGGCAGTCAAGCAGTCAGTCGGTCAGTTAGAGAGAGAGTGAGTCAGGAGATCCCTGAGAGAGGGATGGAGGAAGGAAGTGCTGCAGCAGATGACAGTGATCTGGGTCTGCTGGCACGGGAAAGGAAAGAAAGAGAGACAGACATTGAAGAGAAACCTGATCTTCTATAAGAAGGAAAGACTAGTACGGAACGTAGGAGTAAAAGGGAACAGAGGACGTGGGTTAGGAGAGAACGATGCCTAGAAGTTCTAAGCGCAAGGCCGAGGCCCGGTCCCTGAGGTTGTATAGATACTAATGGTCCTACAGCAGACACCGGAGGAGTAGTGGGCTGTAAATGCAGTACTCCCATCTAAGACTTGAGGGCACAACAGCAACTTGGATAGTGAGCCGGGACTTAGGAGTAAGGAGTCCCCGAAGCAGGCTACAGCTGTCTGCCATATAAGTATAGTTCTTGGGAACATCTGACAGGAGGAACTCCAGTGTAACTCAGTACTGGGAGTACTTCACTCAAAGGCGCTATAGAGGAGACGTTCAGAAAGGTACATGTTGGCGGAGTGTTGGAATGGAGCATTCCATCTTGCCTGGAGGTTGACTGAGCCCCTGACCTGGAGGACACAGCACGGAGGCAGGCACCTGTACGTACTACAGACTGTGAGTAAAGCTTTGGAACTACAAGCCCTTGTGTCCTCCACTCATTCCGGCGCCAACATCCTCAACACTGCTACATTTCTGCACCATCCACATCTCCCTACTATTATCTCCTTTTTACAGTGCCCTGGGACTACAGCTCCACCTGTGGGGAGATTTAACATCTTTGCTGCACCACACCACCAGTCCCAGAGGATCTGCATGCAGCGTCGGCCTAACAACTCAGTTGCCGAACACCACAGGTGGCATCACGAACTATTTATCTAATCCACTGCATTTCCACAATTCAATCTCCCCTATTACTTGGGCGCCCAGGGCCACGGACCAGGTCACTGCTGCTGTGACACATCCTGCTGATACCGGCCCAGTACCGAGTACCCCACAGTCCTGGGAGGGTGACCCATATGCAACTGACCTGACACAGGGCACCTCTCCACCCCAACTCTATGATGTCTGGCGGGTTCTACACGCCTCCAAGCGGGATTACACCTTCTACTCACACTACCATAGAAGTTATTCCAGAACTGATCTAATGGTCACAGATAAATGGTTATTACAGGACATCCAAAAGGCCATGATAGGGAACATAACCTGGTCGGACCACGCCCCGGTCTCCGGTCAAATTACAGAGGGATACAACTATCCGACATATTCCCCATGGAGAGTAAATAACTACCGAATCACATCCCATAAAATTAGGCCCCAATTGCAGGAAGCATTATCAGAATATTTCACAATTAATATCACACCTGATGTGTCCGTATCTACAGTATGGTGCGCCGACATCCAGGGTAAAATAGCGTCCCAGAATAAAAAACCAACACTACACCAAATAGAGGAAATTAATCAAAACAAAGCGCACTAGAAGAGGCACACAAACGTAGTCACACAAACACAATCCTCCAAACATTACAGAAACTAAGGTATGAACTATACCAAGAGGAATTGGAAACATGTGACCCAGAGAAGCAGAGGATCGGGAGGCAGTCAGCACCCATACTGCTCAGGAACCAGTACCAGGCTCTTACGCAGGAGAATGATGAAGAAATACATCAGGATAAGACTCTGCCCACAAACAGCAACCTTGTACGCCTTCAGAATCCTCCTGGATGGAGAAAGAAAAATGTTGTGAAGAAGAAACGGAGAGTGGTGGTCATGGGGGATTCCCTGTTGAGAGTAAGAATACAAGGACTTACTTACTGTTTGGGTAAGAATACAAGGACAGAACAATGGAAAGGACACCATTGTAGGCATTTACTACAGGCCGCCTGTGCAAGCTGAAGATATGGATGAACTCTTTATGCATCAAATGGCCAAGTTCTCCAAAAAATATGACATAGTTGTCATGGGAGATTTCAACTATCCAGACATTTGTTGGGAATCTCTCTCAGGCAAAACTAACAGGTCAAGGAAATTCTTATCCTCTCTTGCTGACAACTTTATCTTCCAAAAGGTAGGGGAGAAAACAAGGGGATCTGCTACCTTGGATCTAATCCTTATAAACAGGGAGGAAATGGTTGAGGAGGTAAAAGTGGCTGGTACCCTAGGAGGTAGCGACCGTGCTATTTTAGAATTTTGGATAACTAGAGGAGGAAGACCTGTGAAGACTCAGACGTCAAGGTTAGATTTCAGAAAGGCAGATTTTAAGGGATTCAGAAAGAGAATTGGAGGGATCCAATGGCTGGTTATCCTTAAGGACAAAACTGTCCAGGAAGGATGGGAAATCTTTAAAAATGAAATTCCCAAGCACAATTGTTAACAATTCCAAAAAGATGGAAGAATAGGAAGCATTTAAGGAAACCAGGATGGATGAACACAGAACTTAAGCACATGCTAAAAAGGAGGAATGAAATGTTTATAAAATGGAAAGAGGGAGGCACAGCTAAAGAATAATATAATGCTGTTTGCAGAACTTGCAGGGCACAAATCAGATTAGCTAAAGCTGACAATGAACTGAGGCTTGCAAGAGACGTCAAAAGCAATAATAAAGGATTTTGGGGATATGTCAAAAGTAAAAGAAAAGTCAAAGATGCTATAGGATTTTTACCGGATGAAAATGATGAAATGGTAAGAAAGGATGTTGAGAAGGCCAAACTTCTAAATTCCTATTTTGCATCTGTTTTCTCTCAGAAAGGAAATGTAACATCAACTGTTTTTCACTGTCCTATTAAGGGAATAGAGGAATCCAGGATATCTATAAACAGAAAGATAGTGAGGAAACACTTAGCTAACCTAAATGAATTCAAGTCTCCAGGTCTAGATGAACTACACCCCAGAGTACTGAAGGTGATAGCAGAAGAAATTTTTGAACTCCTCTCCATAATATTTGAAAATTCTTGGAGTACAGGAGAAGTCCCAGAAGACTGGAGAAGAGCAAATGTTCCAATCTTCAAAAAGGGGAAGAAGGTGGACCCAGGCAACTATAGGCCGGTGAGTCTGACTTCTATACCAGGAAAGATCTTTGAACAAATTATTAAACAACATGTATGTCAGTACCTGGATAAGAATGAAGTGATTAAACAGAGTCAGCATGGGTTTGTAACTAATAAATCATGCCAGACTAACTTAATTTCCGTCTATGACAGAATCACTGATCAGGTGGATCAGGGAAATGCTGTAGATATAGTATATCTTGACTTCAGCAAAGCATTTGACAAAGTATCTCACACAATCCTTATTGAACAAAAATGACTTGGTATGAAATGGACAAGGCAACTGTAAGGTGGATTTAAAACTGGCTTAGTGATTGGACCCAAAGAGTGGTCATAAATGGCTGCACATCCAGTTGGAAGAATGTCTCAAGTGGGGTACCACAGGGCTCTGTCCTGGGCCCTGTATTGTTCAACATCTTTATCAACGATTTAGATGAAAGAATTGAGGGTAAACTGATTAAATTTGCTGATGACACAAAGCTAGGAGGGATAGCTAATACTAGAGAAGAGAGAGGATTCAAAAAGATTTAAATAAACTGGAGAATTGGGCAGCAACTAATGGAATGGTTTTTAACAGGGAAAAATGCAAAGTACTACATCTGGGCAATAAAAATGAAAAAAGCATATACAGAATGGGAGGAATAGGGCTAAGCGACAGCACATGTGAACAGCGTCGGACTGGAACACCTTGGGCCCACCAGAGAAAATCATTCTTGGGGCCCACTATGTAGCTGAATAGATAAAAAATACCAGACCACCAATTGTGCGGTAAAACACACTAATATCCGGGTATAATATAAGGTTGTACATGTCTTAATTATGTAGCAGGAGTTGGGGTAGCCCCCTCATAGAATATAACGCAGCCCCCTCATAGAATATAATGTAGACCCCTCATAGAATATAATGCAGTCATCTCATAGAATATAATACTGCCCCCCTCATAGGGTATAATGATAGGGTATAATGCACCCCCTCATAGGGTATAATACTGCCCCCCTCATAGGGTATAATACTGCCCCCCTCATAGGGTATAATGATAGGGTATAATGCACCCCCTCATAGGGTATAATGCACCCCCTCATAGGGTATAATACTGCCCCCCTCATAGGGTATAATACTGCCCCCCTCATAGGGTATAATGATAGGGTATAATGCACCCCCTCATAGGGTATAATACTGCCCCCCTCATAGGGTATAATACTGCCCCCCTCATAGGGTATAATGATAGGGTATAATGCACCCCCTCATAGGGTATAATACTGCCCCCCCATAGGGTATAATACTGCCCCCCTCATAGGGTATAATGATAGGGTATAATGCACCCCCTCATAGGGTATAATACTGCCCCCCTCATAGGGTATAATACTGCCCCCCTCATAGGGTATAATACTGCCCCCCTCATAGGGTATAATGATAGGGTATAATGCACCCCCTCATAGGGTATAATACTGCCCCCCTCATAGGGTATAATACTGCCCCCCTCATAGGGTATAATGATAGGGTATAATGCACCCCCTCATAGGGTATAATACTGCCCTCCTCATAGGGTATAATACTGCCCCCCTCATAGGGTATAATGATAGGGTATAATGCACCCCCTCATAGGGTATAATGCACCCCCTCATAGGGTATAATGCACCCCCTCATAGGGTATAATACTGCCCCCCTCATAGGGTATAATCCTGCCCCCCTCATAGGGAATAATGCACCCCCTCATAGGGTATAATGCACCCCCTCATAGGGTATAATGCACCCCCTCATAGGGTATAATACTGCCCCCCTCATAGGGTATAATACTGCCCCCCTCATAGGGTATAATAATGCCCCCCTCATAGGGAATAATGCACCCCCTCATAGGGTATAATGCTGCCCCCTCATAGGGTATAATACTGCCCCCCTCATAGGGTATAATACTGCCCCCCTCATAGGGAATAATGCTGCCTCCTCATAGGGTATAATGCTGCCTCCTCATAGGGTATAATGCTGCTTCCTCATAGGGTATAATACTGCCCCCCTCATAGGGTATAATGCTGCCTCCTCATAGGGTATAATGCTGCCTCCTCATAGGGTATAATACTGCCCCCCTCATAGGGAATAATGCACCCCCTCATAGGGTATAATGCTATATAGATATATAGAGTTAGATAGATATAGATAGAAAGACAGATGTAGAAATAGATAGATACAGAGATAGATAGTAGATAATGGATAGAAAGTAGATAATGGATAGATATAGATAGAAAGATTCATAGAGATAGAGAGAGATAGATATAAAGATAGATATAGAAAGAAATATAGATAGATAGATCGATAGGTAGATAGATATAGAGATAGATAGAAAATAGATAATGGATAGATAGATAGATAGCTATAGATAGAAAGATATAGAGATATATAGATATAATAATAATAATAATAATAATATAGACATATATAGATAGATATAGAGATAAATATATATAGATAGATGGCTATAAATAAAAATAGATATAGATATATATATAGAGATAGATAGATATAGAGATAATAGATATAGAGATAGATAGATATAGAGACAGATAGATATAGAAAGATAGATATAGAGATATATATAGAGATAATAGCTAGATATAGAGATAGATATAGAGTTAGAAAGATAGATATAGAGAGATATAGAGATAGATAGAGATAGCTAGATAGATAGATGGATAGATAGATATAGATAATAGAGATAATAGATATAATAGATAGATACAGAGATAGATATAGAGATAGATGGATAGATCAATAGATAGATAGATAAAGAGAGAGAGATAGAGATAGAGATAGATATAGAGATATGGTGTTAGATAGAAAGATAGATATAGAGATAGATAGATATAGAGATAGATATGGATATAGAGATAGATATGGATATAGAGATAACAGATAGATATAGAGATAGATAGATATAGAGATAATATATAGATAGATAGATATAGAGATAATATATAGATAGCTATAGAGAGAGAGAGATGTAGAGATAGATATAGAGAGAAACAGATATAGAGATAGATATAGAGATAGATAGGTAGATAGATATAGAGATAATAGATATAGAGATAGATAGATATAGATATAAAGATAGATAGAGATAGAGAGAGCGGTAGATATAGAGAGAGATAGATATAGAGAGAGATAGATACAGAGATCGATAAATAGATATATATAGATATAGATAATAGATAGAGATAGATAGATAAAGATAGATAATAAATATAGAGATAACAGATAGATATAGAGATAGAGTAAGACAGAAAGATATAGAGATAGGTAGATATAGATAATAGAGATAGCTACATAGATAGACATAATAGATAGATATAGATATAGAGATAGATAGAAAGACAGATATAGAGATAGATGTAGAGATAGAAAGATAGATATAGAGATAGAGCGATAGAGATAGATATAGATAATAGATAGAGATAAATAGATAGATAGATAGATTGAGAAAGATAGATATAGAGATAGAAAGATAGATAGATATACAGCGAGATAGATATAGAGATAGAGATAAACAGATAGATAGATATAGAGAGAGATATAGAGAGAAATAGATATAGATATAGAGATAATAGATATATATAGAGATAGATAGATATAGATATAGAGAGAGATAGATACAGAGAAAAGATATAGAGATAAATAGATAGAGAAAGATAGATAGATATATAGATATAGAGATAGAAAGATAGATATAGAGATACAGCGATAGATAGATATACAGAGAGATAGATATAGAGATAGATAGATATATATAGATAGATAGCTATAGAGAGAGATATAGAGATAGATATAGAGAGAAATAGATATAGATATAGAGATAGATAGATAGAGATAGATATATAGATATAGATATAAAGATAGATATAGAGATAGATATAGAGATAGAGCGATAGATAGCGAGAGAAATAGATATAGAGATAGATAGATACAGAGAAAAGATATAGAGATAGATAACGGATAGATAAATAGATAGATAGGTATAGAGATAGGTAGATATAGATATTAGATAGAGATATATATAGATAAAGAGAGATATAGATGGTAGCTAGATAGATAATATAGAGATAATAGATATAGAGATAGATAGAGTAAGATAGATAGATATAGAGATAGACAGATAGACATAATAGAAAGATATAGAGATAGATGTAGAGATAGAAAGATAGATATAAAGATAGAGCGATAGAGATAGATATAGAAATAGATAGATATAGATAATAGATAGAGATAGAAAGATAGATAGATATAAGAGAGATATATAGAGATATAGAGATAGATAGAGAGAGAGAGAGACCGATAGAGAGAGCGAGAGAGATATTAAAAAAAAAAAAAACACAATACTCACCTCTCCTCCTCGCTCCCACGCTGATCCCGGCCTCAGTGTCAGGAGCTGCCCCCTCTGCCAGACACACAGCGGGTGCGCGATGTAGTGACGTCATCGCCCACTGGCTGTGAGTCAGGAGCAGAGAGGACTGAGGGCGGCGCCGGCCCTGATGCAGAGCGGCTTACTGGGCTGGGGGCGGGGCCTCTGGGGGTGGAGACCTGAAATGATATGCTTCGTAGTGAATATTCATTTCTCTTTAGCAGCGGGGACAGGGGCTCCTGCCTCCTGACACCCGCTGCTGTTCCACTGGCAGGGGCCCCCATAGCAGCTGCATGGTGTGCGACACACCACTGGCTGGGGGCCCCTGGAGCAGCGGGGGCCCTAGGCAACTGCTGGCCCTGTATGCCTGCAGATGCCAGGGCCCACCAGATGCCAGGGCCCACCAGAGAATCCTCCGGTTCTCCGGTGGGCCAGCCCGACGCTGCATGTGAAAAAGACTTGGGTATACTAATAGATCACAGACTGAATATGAGTCAACAGTGTGATGCAGCAGCAAAAAAGGCAAACGCAATTCTAGGATGTATTAACAGAAGCATACAGTCTAGATCACGTGAAGTCATTATTTCCCTCTACTCCTCTTTGGTCAGACCTCATCTGGAATATTGTGTCCAGTTTTGGGCGCCACATTTTAAAAAAGGCATCAGCAAACTGGAGCAAGTTCAGAAAAGAGCGACCAGAATGATGACCGGTCTGCAAACCCTGTCTTATGAGGAAAGGTTGCAGGATTTGGGAATGTTTAGTCTGCAGAAGAAAAGACTGAGAGGAGACTTAATAGCTGTCTACAAATATCTAAAGGGCTGTCACATTGTAGAAGGATCATCTTTATTCTCATTTGTACAAGGAAAGACTAGAAGCAATGGGATGAAACTGAATGGGAGGAGACACAGATTAGATATTAGAAAAAACTTTTTGACAGAGTGATCAATGAGTGGCACAAGCTGCCACGAGAGGTGGTGAGTTCTCTTTCAACAGAAGTCTTCAAACAGAGGCTGGACAGACATCTGTCTGGCATGATTAAGCGAATCCTGCTTTGAGCAGGGGGTTGGACCAGATGGCCCAGGAGGTCTCTTCCTACTCTACGATTCTATGATTTCTTCAAGATGGTGCACCTGGTGCCACTCTCGCGGCTACCTTCTGCACAAGGCCTGGCAGCATTGTTCATTAAACTTGTCTTTCGCTTGCATGGAATGCCAGACAAGATAGTCAGTGACTGGGGTCCCCAGTTTGCGTCTCGATTTTGGAGAGAGCTCTGTAGTCTGCTCAGCATTGAGCTAAATCTCTCCTCGGCCTATCATCCCGAGATGAACGGGTTGGTAGAGAGAACCAACCAGACCATGGTCACATACCTACGAAATTTTGTCTCGGTCAGGCAAGATGACTGGGCATCCCTGCTACCATGGGCAGAGTTTGCTTTGAGCAATACTGTGGCCGATTCCACCGGCTAGACCCTATTCCTACTTAATTATGGCCAGCTTCCGCGCATCCCTGCCCCTATGCCCGTGTTGTCCACCAATTCCAGGGTGGCAGACTGGGTGGTGGAGGCTCGTGACATTTGGGATTGCACTCAGGATGCCATCCGGGCCTCCAAGGAGAGAATGAGGGTCTCCGCCGACATGCACCGGCGTCCTGCTCCAACCTTTGCTCCTGGCGACTTAGTATGCTGGTCAGCAGCGAGCTACTCCAGGGACTAAGTCCTCATTTCGGTCCACTGAGCATGCCCGTGGGATGATCTCTCATTGGAGATAGGAGGTCACATGCTTAGGTCCAGCTCCTGCTCTGATTCTACCATCAGGAAGGTCCCGGAAGGTCATGGCTATAAAAGCCTCGCATGGCTGTCCCGCTATGTGCTATGATAAAGATTAATTCTTATTGTTATAGTGGTGTGTGTGATGATGGCTGTATGAGACAGGTGAATGACTCATAATGACTCCCCTCCCTCGGTTGTGTATGAGTTAGGGTCACAGAGTTAGAGTCAGCACCTAGTACTGGTACTGCCTAATGCCGCAGTGCATTCAGCTCTCTCATCCGTTAGCGCCAGTCAGCACAGGCATCACAGTACCACATGTGTAGCAGCGTCCGTCCGTATGGCGCCGTGCACAGTGTGCTTTCCAGCACCAAGCTCAGGCTGGTTAGTGGCGACTGTAAGTGCAGAGGCAGTACATGCTCAGAGCGGCAGTCTAATGTGTGCTGCGCCCTGTGACGGTTAACAGGGCACAGCGTTCCAGGGGGAACCTTCCCTGGCTCCGCAGTAGCGGTTCCGGGGTAATGGGTCTAGAGGGGCAGGCTTCCCGTGTCTCGGAAGCAGTGTCCTTTGCCCTCACCCTAGCGCTCCTCTAGCCATAGTACACATAGTACTGACACTATTAGTCACTGACATCTATAAATCTAATGGTTCTGCAATGGTTTATTGTATGTAAACTATGTCTCCTCTCCTGTCGGGTTCTGTCATGATTTTACAGAATTATCGGCGATTCTGCCATCTATATCTGTATGAACTATAAAGACCTATAATATTTCAGGCCATGGATCAGTGAAATGTCCATTTTGCAGTAAAATCTCGCCACACGGACACTTTGATGTGAGGAGATCGCATCCTCGCTCTGCACACGGAGGACACACGGATCACTGATCAGGGAACATTTCTGTGATTCTCGGCCCTGAAACACCGACCGATTTTTTATACATTATGTGTGACCCCGGCCTCAGCCGGACTCTGGAAGGGGGGGAATAACCGAGATTTGGGCATTTTAGCTCCTGGTGTGGAGTCGATAGCACAATCATATGCCGCCATATAGTAGACGGCCGGTAACTGGTGAGAATCCCCTCATGTGTGGGGTCTATTTCCCTCCAGAGAAATCACACGTTACATTCCACACATAACACTGTGTAGAGAAGGCGGCGCGGGGTAATTGTGCCAGTAGTGAGGGGCGAATAATGGCGGGAATGTCACTAACTGAGGAGAAGGCTCCATGGAGGTCTGCACTCCGGAGATCATGTGACCCCTGACTCCTCCCCTCCTGTGACCTCATCACAGGTCCTGTGCACAGAGCAGCCATATATGTGGAGTGTGGCTCTGCAGGTGGAGGTATGTGGAGATTCCCCATTACTGAGCGCGGGGGACATTAAGCCCTTCTGCACTGAGACTCTGTGTAAGAATCATCACATTTCTGTTTCCTGTAATAGATACATACGACCCCACTATGGAGGACAGGCAGTGAGGAGACGGAGTGTTCCCATAGTACAGGGCCCCTTTCTTGGCCCCACACAGTGTAATGCCCCCATTATGCCCCTGTAAGCAGGGTTCTGCCCCACAACCAGCTGACTCGGGCACTTTACCATGGCCGGTACCTCAGATTCCTCCCCGCACCCCTTTTCTTTGCTTGGCACCAAATCTGTGTCATGCTGCCGCCATCTGCCCCTGTCACGCCTCTCTATATAGTATAATGCACCCCCATAGGCAGAGTCTATAGTGTAATGCATTCCCCATAGGCAGCCTCTATAGTGTAATGCACTCCCCATAGGCAGCCTCTATAGTGTAATGCACCCTCATAGGCAGCCTCTATAGTGTAATGCACTCCCCATAGGCAGCCTCTATAGTGTAATGCACTCCCCATAGGCAGCCTCTATAGTGTAATGCACCCGCATAGGCAGCCTCTATAGTATAATGCATCCCCATAGGCAGCCTCTATAGTGTAATGCATCCCCATAGGCAGCCTCTATAGTATAATGCACCCCCATAGGCAGCCTCTATAGTGTAATGCATCCCCATAGGCAGCCTCTATAGTGTAATGCATCCCCATAGGCAGCCTCTATAATGTAATGCATCCCCATAGGCAGCCTCTATAGTATAATGCATCCCCATAGGCAGCCTCTATAGTGTAATGCATCCCCATAGGCAGCCTCTATAGTGTAATGCACCCTCATAGGCAGCCTCTATAGTGTAATGTACCCCCATAGGCAGCCTCTATAATGTAATGCATCCCCATAGGCAGCCTCTATAGTATAATGCATCCCCATAGGCAGCCTCTATAGTGTACTGCATCCCCATAGGCAGCCTCTATAATGTAATGCATCCCCATAGGCAGCCTCTATAGTACTGTTAAGGGAAGAATATATGGCACATGAATATATACAAGAATCAAAACTGTATCACTATATGGACGCTTTGCTGGATATTGGGATCATGTTGCTTTAAGATACTTCTGATTTTCTTAAATTTTCTTATATTTTCTTAGAGTTGTTTCTGTATGGTATCACTCACCTAAGCTTCACCAAATATTGAATAAACTGGGTGGACCAGGGTAAGCCAAGCTAGAAAACAATACTTGTGTATATAAGTATTGTTTAGCAATGTGGGAGCAGTAAATGGTAACCCAGAAGTGTACATAATGATTGTGTAGCGACCTGAGAAAAGCAAATAGTAACTGGAAACATGTCCATGATGTAACTGATGATGTAGCTCAAATTCTGTTATAAAAGCTGTACGCGTTTGATTAAAGACAGAGAAGAATCATACTGACACGATACCCTCTTGTCTTGCGTATTCTTTTCTCGAGTATACGTATACCTTGTGCCAAAGCTACAATTCGGCCACAGACAATTAAGACGGGTCGCACCTTAGTGTGACAGAATCATCAGTTGGCGCCCAACGTGGGGCTCAGGACGATACCAGACGATCACAGCCGCACCAAAATCTCCCCCAGGACGGACGTCTTTCCAGCAGGACGAGGCTGCAGCTCGAGACCAGGTGAGAAAATATATCATCTTACCTACCCTTCTGTATTCACGTCCGGCTGGGAGGAGATAGTTGGCTGTCTTCTCTGAACCCTTAAACTGACCACGTTTGAAAGTCCTGAGCCTACGGACCCGGTCAGGTATATAATTCCTTAATTGTCTGTGTGTATTATCCGGTCTAACCAATTCAGAGGGTGTGTCTAGAATCCATCTAGTATCTGTTAAAAACTATTTCATACTGCACTAGCGCTACTAGAAACAAAACAGAGCAGAGTACAAAGGGGGTGTTCACACTGGGTTATCACCCTGGTTCCGACCTTAGACGGTCGAAGAAGTTATGTATATATTATATATATACACATATAGGTGCTCACGTCCGGCCATACGCCCACGGTATAAACTGGGCCCGGTGACGTGAATGACACGGCATATATATATTTTTAAGGAAAGAGGTGATTACTAATTTTTCCCCCCTCTGCTGAAATATCAACCACCTATCTAGAGGTGATTACCACTATTTACTATACCTAAAGTGACAAAAAGCCCAGCCCTAGTTGCCTTGGTAACAAAAGAACAGTGAAAGGGATAAGGAATACATTCATAATAGTTTTTTTATGTTTGAAGTATTGATGCATTGTTGTGACACGCCTGTCCGCAGCTCTCATATTGAATATACTGCCATACTGGTTAGACTGCTATTTCAGCTGCATTTCCTGAATGCAAAGTGTTTAACAATCACGCTACATTATCTGTATTCGGTCCGGAGGATATAAAATATAGAGTGTAATAAGTTGTTTTATAGTATACACACAGTAACCCTTCAAGCATATTTATAATTACGGTAATCTAAAAGTTTAATTGTCTGCCTTATCTGCTTTGCCTGTCTGCTTTGCTGTTTTGGTTGTTTGCATACGTGATTGTTACCTCAGCCAGCCTGAAAAGGAAAAAAAAATATATAGATAGGGAGACGTACTGAGCAAATTCACTGTCACTCTGGTTCCGGTCCTGCTCTCGGCTTGACCGATGATCGCAGAAGTCTGAACTGTGTCTCTCCCAGTGGGCAAGTGGGAGTAGGGGCTTGATTACTCTCAGTGATTTTCCAACCTCTAAGTGGTTGGTGACTTCTTGCGGGTTTCCCACCGGACATCACCTGGCTAAGATGACGGTGTTTTAGCTGCAGCATAGGTTCATAAGTTATATGGGTGGAAGGGTAATTTCAATTACCGTGTTGATGTGACAGTGATTGCTCTCTCCCTGAAAAGTATGGTTTGCCCAGGTGTAGATTTTTCACCTCTACAAATCAGGCTGGCATATGGATAGGTAAATTGTGAATTGTTTTGGTGTCAAGGATTCGCAGTATTTGATGTCAGTACCAGTTTTAAATTCATTGTCTTTTGTCTTTTGTAGTGTGTATAATTTGCAGGAGGCGTACTAGCATGTGGTTAAATTTTTGAATGCATTCTATGTGTGTATACAAATATATGTTGTGAAATTAGAGAATTGGATAAACTGGTTTTGTTCTGCATACTATAATTATAAGGTTAGTTGGTTCAGGTAGAAAGAGAATTACTTGAATGGTAATTGCTTGATTTGTACAGATATCTCTGTGAGATCCGAGGTCTATTGTTACTTTTTAGTTATTGTTTTACTAATGTTATTATATTTCTCTATGAGATGGGGGTTTTTTTTAAATGTTTTAGAGCGAAAGTTTTGAGGAAACAGAAATTTTAACAATTTATCAGGTATTTTTATACTACGCAGTTTCTGGATACACAAGATATGTGAAATACTCTGGTGTTAGTTGTTGGTTAATTCCCTATATTACTGTGTTCAAGATAGCTAGACATCACTATGTTCACTGAAGACCCCTTTACTCGGACATAAGGAGTACATACAGCTTTTACAGTCACATATCCAACTGTTCATAACCCCGTGAGAATTTGTTTCAAGACGCACACATACACATGTTTTTTCAGATATACTCAGAATTCAGATGATAGAATGGGTGGGAGCAGTCAGTCAATATCTATAAGACAGATATGACCCATAGTGGAGTGAGAAAGAAAATGTACGTTAAGAAACCCTCCGATCACGAGGGGAGGAGCATTAGATAAGAAGGGATAGAAGAATGTGTTACTGAGTGGAGAGCAGCGTCCCAGCCTCAGGTATTATGAGGTGTTACAGGACCCGGAAGCATTTTATAAGATGGCAGAGGAAGTTAGGAAAAAAGGGATGAGGAGAGGAATATAACAAGATTGCTGAATTTTGTGCAAAACAAATATTTACACAGGAAGATGTCAGTTGCAATATCTGCATTACATTCATTTATACTTCTATATACATTCCCGATGACTGGACGTGTGCCAGCTGTCAAACGCAGAATGCAGAATATCGTGAGACCTGTTCTGACTGTCAGATGACCAACCCAAAGAGCCGTACCTTCTTTCCAACTATTTATATAGACGGCACGTCTTATGCTACATCCTGTCCAGCATCCATTATAGTTTTATTAATTAATGTTGTTTATGAAAAGAATAATGAAGAAAAAGATGAATATGACATGGAGGTATATAATTAAACAGAACAGGAGGAGACAGGAAATAAATAGCTCAGACTGATAATCTACAGTATTTATCGTTATATGGTGAGGGGACATAATCATCATCATCATCATCTTTTAAGCCTCAAAGCTCATTCTTTTGTACACAATCTACTCCACACAAGGACTCCTGGAAATATGCAGGGAAAAGGAGAACCTGTGGATAATTTCTTCCACCAATGTAACAAAAAGTTTCTGGATCTCAGATTTGAAATACTCTTGCAGCCCCCCCCACAAAAATACAATAGAGAAACAACATCTCTCACCCAGACAGAGGTTGAGGATACTCCTCTCAAATTCCTGGTGGGTCCCGATGCAATCAGAAGATTGATCAGGGACATTGATCTACTTGCTGAAGAAGTATGTAGTCTTATCTTTTTTTTTTACAGGACACATCTGTAGATCATGTGGGCGTTGAACTAATGGCACTGATTCCAGATTCAATATTGGCAGGCTGAAAATCCAGTTTGTAAAGGTGGGGCAGAAGCCAGTAGCCCAGCTGCCAAGGAAATTGCAATATTTACCCTCCATTTCATAATTTGCAATTATTTCTATGAAGTTATGGATAATACATGACTTATGTGCTGTCAATGAAGTTATAGTACTGAACACATCTATGGTACCAAACCCACACACTATGTTTTGTTTTTATCAATTCTATTTATTTTTCTATGGTTCACGGTGATTGACCTGGCCAATGCTTTCTTCAGTTTATTTCTACATGCTGCAAGCCAGTACCTGCTTGTTTTCACACGAGGGCCAGCAATATATTTGGACTATGATGCCTCAAGGGGCACAGTATAGCCTCTCTATGTTCACCCGAGCCATGACCACGGTCCTGGAGCCCTGGAAGAGGATACATCCCACAGCCACTTTTTTTTTTACAATACATATGGATGACCTCCGACCCTGACTGAAGACAACCAAGACAATACTGCTCTTCTACACATGCAACCTTTTTTATAACTATTTTAAGGTTAACCAAAGAAGGTATCGGTGTGTTTTATATGCTAAATTGCAATCACATTTTCACAGCTCTAGGACTGCCACGCTATACTGAACTGTTTTGTCTGTTTGTCATGAAGAAGCCTGACCATGTAAATGGAGTCCTAACACAGCTTCACGGAGGAAGACAATGCCCTCCTGGCTTCTACTCTCCAAAACCTGACCAAGTGACTCGTGAAGTCCAAACCTGCATGAGAACCGTGTTTGCAACCCACCTGTGCTGGATAAAGCTTCTGATATTTCTGTCTGCAATGCCCTACTCTGCTCCCGGACAACGTCACCATCTCCAGATGTGCTGTCCATAATCCAGCTACTCTTCTACCTCTGCCAAAGGGGGGAGGAAGATGGAGGATGAAAACCACATCTCTGACACATTAGTGGAAGAGGTAGTCGACTCTGAAATGGCTGAACGCGATTGTCTTGCTGTCATGAGGCAAGAGAACACCTGGAAGATCCTGACCTGATGCTCTTTGTGGCTAGACCAAGGTATGCAGACCAAGAAGGCCGTTCGCACACTGGTATAGCAGTAGCCACAGAAGTAACTTGCTGCCAGCAAAACCACTGCCTACATCCAAAGGCAGGACTGCGGGCCTTGACAGAAGCATACGAGAGGTCCACTCAACATGAAGCTGTCAAGATCAATCTGGAGGGAAAGAGGCTTCATCACGGCTAACGGAACGCCAGTCTGACACCACAAAGCCATACAAGAATTAATGGAGTCCTTGTTGATGCCAGGAAGAGTTGCGGTGGTAAAAGTAAAAGCACACACACTGGAGACACTTCAAGGGAAGCAGTGGGCAACAGACTAGCTGAAGTAACAGCAAAAGAAGCAGCAGTAATACCGGTTGACACGGAAACAGAGGAAAAGGAATAACACTCCAGAAACAAGTATCCAAGGAAGAAAAGAAGAAATGGACCTAAGATGAAGTTATACAGGATGAAATACGCCTAAGGATGAACAAGGAAAATTTAAGGCCTCGAACAAAACTCTACATACTTGATGCTATACAGGAAACAGGGGTCATAGCATAAGAGTTTAGTCTTTCCCTTGGGTCACATACACGCACAAGTATAATTGCCTATATGTAGACTAAGTTTAAAAACATGTGACTAAAATGCATTTTCGAGTCTTTTCATCCATCCCAGATCCTGAGGACATAGGAGCCCACCAGATCCTGCCCGGTGACTGAGTCCTCATCACCAAGAGGTTCAACAGACGTACCCTTGAACCTAGAGATGACAGCCTGTTCCAAGTCCTGTCAACTATCGCAGCAGTCCATGGGTCCTCGCTTCCCACTGCAAGGAGATGCCGGATCCAGAGTCCAGTAGCGGCTGCCACTCTTCATCCATCTGGCACTTAACCTTTTCCTAGCTCAAGGGGTAGTCAGTCACCAAGGGGTAGTCACTCATGAGAAGGGCATACTGACTTTCTGGTATAATGTCTCCACCCCAAGAGTAACATATCATATCAATTACATATCAATTTGACTACTGTCTCACAATAAGAATGTCCAGGCCCCATGGCACAGTTTCATATCGGGTTTAATACACAATTCATCTGTGTCACTACTGCTGAAATAGGGGAAGGTTCAAACTGGGAGGATTAGTCTCTTGTTGGGTGGCACACTGGTGAAAGTGACTAGAGACATCAACTAGCCCAGGCCCTACAGCGAAGGGACAAATGGGAAATAAGCCTATTAAGTCGCATGACCCTGTCCAAAGCCCATTTTAAGGGTCAGAGTGGCCTTCCAGATTCAATACTCCCTGTCACTGCCACTCACTGCCCCAAGGAGGGATGCATAATTCTGTACCTTACTATTGACAACCCTTCAGAGTATGAGCAAGGGTTATATGTACTAGGCTCAAGTACTAAACTTGGGAGGGAAAATGGTGACACAAAAGGTAAATTTTGGCTAAGAAGTATAGATACCAGTGGGGGCACACAGGGAGCACCTGACAAATTCAAAGTCGAGAACGAGACAATAGTTGTGTTTAAACCACCATCCCCGTAAATAAGAATGCAAAGCGGATAAACTATTTATACAATAATCAACAACGGTTTATAAAATACACTGGGGATGCCATAAAGGCAATTATTGACCCATTAAGTTTGCAAAAGTTATTTTATGTTCTTTGATCATATCTTCTTTAATTCTATGCTGCATAGCTCCATGCCTTAAGAAAATGATGACGATGACCATGGAAACCACAGTGATGACCATGCATGCCGATTTCGAAGATCCCCTGTATGAAAGATGTCCCAATGAAAACATGCAAGCACCACCTCCGGAATATGCCTGCTTGAAGCAAACCAACGAGGGAAAGTCCAGGATCTGACTTCCTCCTGTGCAAAGTCCGTTAGGAGGGGGTCCATCTACTAGAGATGGGTCGTCTCATATATACGGTGAAGATTAGTTAGCTAGGTTCCAGCATTGTTGAGATAGGTAGGCCGGGAGGACAGATCGATAGGTTCGACGAGATTAGGATTTTGATTTTGCATATCTCCAAAGGAGGGACTGTTAAGGGGAGAATATATGGCACATGAATATATACAAGAATCAAAACTGTACCACTATATAGACGCTTTGCAGAATATTAGGATCATGTTGCTTTAAGATACTTCTGGCTTTCTGCTGAATTATTTCTGTGCATGACCCACCTAGGCTTCATGTAAAACCGCAATACTGGGTGGACTAGGGTGGATCGGGCTAAAGAACAATACTTATGTACACGGTGATTATGTAGCATATGGGAACAGTAAACAGTAGCTTGGACACGTACATAGTGATATGTAGTGACATGGGAACGGTAAATAGTAACTTAGAAATGTACCCATGATGTAACACGATGAGATAACACAATATCTGTATAAAAGCTGCTCACTTTGGATTAAAGACAGAGAAGAATCATACTGACACGATTCACCTTGTCTTGTGTATTCTTTTCTCCGTGCACGTACAATCTCTACCAAAGATCCAATTTGGCCACAGACAATTAAGACGGGCCACACCCTAGTGCGGCAGAATCAACAATCTGATCCTATGAAACAGGTCCCATCTTCTGATTCATTACCGACTACTAAGGAAAATGAAAGTCACAAAAGAGGCAATAAAAAACAAACTGCTCCTAAAGGAAAGAAGTCATTTTCCTGTTCAGAATGTGGGAAATGTTTTGCATATAAATCACTTTTTGTTACACATCGGAGAAATCACACAGGAGAGAAGCCTTTTTCATGTTCAGAATGTGGGAAATGTTTTTATCAGAAATGGAGTCTTGTTACACACCAGAGAATTCCCTCAGGGGAGAAGCCTTTTTCCTGTTCAGAATGTGGGAAATTTTTTAACCATAAAAAAGATTTGGTTAATCACCATAGAACTCACACGGGGGAGAAGCTTTTTACCTGTTTAGAATGTGGGAAATGTTTTACCCGGAAAGCGCAACTGATTAGTCACCAGAGAATTCACACAGGGGAGAAGCCTTTTTCATGTTTAGAATGTGGGAAATGTTTTAACAATAAATCACATTTTCTTATCCGCCAAAGAACTCACACAGGGGAGAAGCCTTTTTCATGTTTAGAATGTGGGAAATGTTTTAACGATAAATCAGATTGTGTTAAGCACCAGAGAACTCACACAGGGGAGAAACTTTTTTCATGTTCAGAATGTGGGAAATGTTTTAACAATAAATCACATTTTCTTATCCACCAAAGAACTCACACAGGGGAGAAGCCTTTTTCATGTTTAGAATGTGGAAAATGTTTTACCCAGAAAGCGCAACTGATTAGTCACCAGAGAACTCACACAGGGGAGAAGCCTTTTTCATGTTTAGAATGTGGGAAAAGTTTTAACAATAAATCACATTTTCTTATCCACCAAAGAACTCACACAGGGGAGAAGCCTTTTTCATGTTTAGAATGTGGGAAATGTTTTACCCGGAAAGCGCATCTGATTAGTCACCAGAGAACTCACACAGGGGAGAAGCCTTTTTCATGTTTAGAATGTGGGAAATGTTTTAACGATAAATCAGATTGTGTTAAGCACCAGAGAACTCACACAGGGGAGAAACTTTTTTCCTTTTAATGTGGGAAATATTGTAACCAGAAAGTTCTTATTGATCACCATCAGATGAAAAGCTTTTTCATTTTCTTAATGTGGGAAATATTTTACTTGCAAATCAACTGTTAATAAACATCAGAGACGTCACATGGGGGAAAAGCCTTTTTTATGTTCATAATGTTGGAATAATTTTAACCAAAATTGAATCTTCTTAAATGAGTTGTCTCGTGTCAATCCTCATGTTTGCTGACAAAAGGATAAAACTAAACTTTATTAATTCCAAATGTAAAACTATACCTATAATTCCCCCCCTGAAGGTTAGTCAGTATACAGTTCAGTATATAAGGTGAGGTGACGTATACACACTCACTCTCCAAGCCTCTCATTTCTTTGGGTTTCATCGTCCTCACCAAAGGCGACTCATCAGCAGACTCTTTAATATTGATCTATATTCAAGCGATACTAGACAAAAAAACTAAAATCATGTATCATTTTATCCAAAACAGTCAGAAAACTAGCCACATATTGGCAGATCCCAGACTTCAAACTATATACATCGTAACAAGAAACGAGGAAAGGATTCGGCACACCAACCATGTAAAAATAAAAGAAAACCTTTATTGCAGCATGTGAAACCGGTTTAAAAACATTGGAAACACTTAACACGTTACAAGAGCCCTTACTCATAGGATATAAAAAAGAAACTGACATAAGCATTATATACAACAGAAAAGCAATCAAAATCATGTGAATAATGGCATTAATTATGCACCAGTTGTGAACCAATGAACCTGGGAATGGAAAGACACAATACAATAGTCAATGGACCCAACACTGTTCCTGTCTAAAATAACATGTGAAAAACAAAAACTGATGATATAAAAATTATTAACATGATAATTGTACAGCCATGAAAAGAAAACGTAAAATAATATAGCAGGAAAATTAATAAATATAAAACAAATTGTGTCTCAAATTCATGCCTCTGGGGTGTTTAGTGCCAAGCTTTAAGATCCAATATGCTTCACGTATAGTCAGAAGTTTGTGTTTATTGCCTCCTCTGGTCGGATTATAAACCTTCGCAAACGCATAAAAGGTAAAATTAGAACTATCTCCTCTGTGAACATTAACTTGGCAGCCCCCGAATAAGCCACATTCTTATTGGGAAGATTGGTCAAGTGCTCGGCAATACGTTTGTTTTTATTTTCCGCGTATGTAATTTATCCCAAACAATGTACAACAAATACAATAAATTATGGATTGGGGGTCACAATTGATAAATGAGGTGATGTCGTACGATTTACCGTCTGATGATTGAAAAACCTTTTTTCTGTCTATCGCATGCGTGCAAACATTACACCTACTACCGGCACACTTATAGAAACCAGAAATGGACGACCAAGATTTAGGAGTAGACATTGGCTTTAATAGTCTAGGGGAAAGAGCGTTAGCTAAACTGCAACCCCGTCTGGCCACAGACCGCAGCCTGTACTGATAATATGCCGCAATTTGTCCTCCTGATACTGGTAAATATTTCTTATAGATATTATTCGATTATATTGGGGCTGTAAGGCGCGGAAAAGGTGATAATAGAGTCGGAATTAAAATGAATAACGGATGATGTTTTAGTCGGTTCTAATGCGCTGGGTTTATTGGAAGCGTTATTAAATGCACGCTTGATGTTCAGGTTACTATAACCCCTGTGAAGTAGACGTTTACTGATAATTTCACTCTCCTTATAGAACAAACACTGATCACAGCATATACGCTCCTCTCCGTTACATTCACCGTAAGGGATCGCCTTAGTTGTATGATGGGGATGAGAAGATGAAGAAAGTACCAGAGAATTACCAGAATTCTCCTCCCTATGGATAGTGGTGTGAATACAATGGAGAGTGGGATCGCCCATAAGAAAAATGTCCAAGAAGGGGATTTGGGTATTTATATTACTGACAGTAAAAGAAAGATTCAAAATATTAGAATTCAGATACGTATGTTAGGAAGACAAATCAGATGGGAACCTCGCCAAATGAGCAGTAAATCATCCACATACCTACCAGAAAAAAAAAGATTTATACAAAAAGGATTGGAATCAGAAAATAAATATAATTCCTCCCACCAAGCCATATAGAGAAAAGCTAATGTTGGGGAGAATTTTGAGCCCATTGGGGCACCAAGGACCTGCAACAAAAAAAATTCATTGTTAAATAGGAAAAAATTATGTTTTAACAAATATGTAAGAGACTCAATGATAAATGACTTAAGACGATCAGAATCATTGCTGTAACAATCTAAATGGTGAATAATCGCACGTACAGCCAAATTGTGGGGAATAGGAGAATATAGGATAACAACGTCACATGTAAAAAATTGAAAATCCTCTTGCCAATGAAAATGCTCAAAAACCCTCAAGATCAACAAGGTATCCTGGAAATCCCCGGGATTCTGGACACAAGAGGGCTTAAATGATCGTCCACCCAAGAACTCAAATTCTCATGTAAAGATCCAATTCTAGAAATGATAGGACGTAAAGGTGGTGGAAAGACATTTTTGAGTCTTGGGTAGACCATGAAAACCAGGAATAATCTCATGATCTGGTAATAGGCATTTGCTGACTTTAGAATTTATGATGCCGCCACGTGTGGCTTTTCCACACTACAACCCCCTTTGTCAGATTGACGCATCACAATGTTGGAGTTGCACTGTAATTCCTCGACAGCATTAGATTAATAGACAAATTATTAACATGATTTATGTCAATTTCGGCATCAAGTGCTTTCAGTTCTTTTTCAACCAATGATTGGAAAACATCAAGAGAAGGAACCCTTGATTGTAAAAGGTAATAAGTCGAATTCTAAGAAACAAAAATGTCATTGTCTTGAACAGAACATGGATTGCATTTTGGATCCTGAAGAGATGATAATGTACAAATGGCTTTCTGTTCCTCAAGTGAAAATAATGCGGTAGTCATAGGTGTCGAAGCGGGTTCAAATGTTGGCCAATTACATTGCTGATCCACAGAGAAAAAGTGTCTTTTGACGGTTAACAACCTCGTAAGTTTATTAACATCTTTGATGGTCTGGAATAAGTTGAACTTTTTGCTCTGTACAGAATTCAGTCCTTTTGATAAAACTTCCATTTGTGCTTTAGATAAAACCACAGGGTCAGAATCAGGACATTAGAAAAATTATCAATGGCTTTTACTAAGTTGTTTTCCTGTGCCTCGTAGGATAGCGTCTCCATGGACGGTTTTCTCTGTCTCCGTCCTTCTCTCCTACACACATTGCGTTTTTTGTTGCAACAGTGGAAAAATTACGAGGGTCACATGTATCCACAGTCATACTATGTGAAGAATGGCCAGTATCATAATCCGAGCTACGGTATTCAGATGAAGAAAAATAGATGGTTTTATTGCGTTTATAACCAGGCTTGGAAGCGTTCACATCATTTCTCAAGATGGATTTTTTAGAGGAACCATGAAAAGAAGATTTATTCCAATTATATACTTGATTGTTTTTATAGTCCTTAGTGTCTTTAGTCTTGAATATATATTGTCTTCCAATGATTTTATATTATCAGTGATTTTTTTCATGGAAATGTCAAATCAGGTAGTGAGTTAAATTTATTTACCGTATATACTCGCTTATAAGCTGAAATTTTCAGCTCATTTTTTTTAGGCTGAAAGTGCCCCTCTCAGCTTATTCTCGAGTCATTGTCTCAGGGGGTAGGCGGGGGAGGGGGAGCACAGGAGTCGGCGGCTGTCAGATCATACTCACCCCCTCCTGGCGCGGTCTCTGCACTTCCCTGCTTCTCAGATGGTTTCCGGTGCCGCAGATCTTCCTGTGTTCAGCCGTCACGTGGTACCGCAGGTGAATATCACAGGTGTCGGGGCCCTGAGCAAGTGGCGACACTAGCACCTGGCCCCCATAGCATGCCAGTATCCGCACCTGCTCATGACACCGTCATCTGGCCCCCAGCAGTGAGAGGTGAGTATGTCATTTTTTTTAATCACAGCAGCATATGGTGCATATATATCTATGGAGCATCTTATGGGGCCATCAACATTTATGCAACATTATATGGGGCATATATATCTATAGAGCATCTTATGGGGCCATCAACCTTTATGGAGCAGCATATGGGGCATATTATTCTATGGAGCATCTTATGGGCCATCAACCTTTATGGGGCAGCATATTATTCTATGGAGCATCTATTGGGGCCATCAACCTTTATGGAGCAGCATATGGGGCATATTATTCTATGGAGCATCTTATGGGGCCATCAGCCTTTATGGAGCAGCTCTCCTCAACCACGACTATAAACTCTTGGTGAGGATCCTGGCGAACTGACTGCAGATGCTGCTACATGGCCTATGTGAGACTAAGACAGGATTTACTCAGGGATGCAGCAGCGTGGCAAATATTCGCATTTCAAACCTTTCAAACCTTTGCGGGCATTAAGGTTCCCGTGTCAATTTACTAATGGCTCACTAAAATACTTGGGAATACAGGTGACAAAACACCCAGCTAAATTATAGAAAACTAATATTAATACATATCTTAAAAACGTAGAATCTACCTTAGTGAAATGGAAAGATTTTAACTTGTCATATCTAGGCAGAGCCAACTTAATTTAGATGACGGAATTCCCACGTCTCCTCTACCTCTTCCATACTATCCCAATTAACTATCTGTATCGCTCATTCATCTGGGAGGGAAAAATGCCCTGTATAGCCTTCAAAATACTCCAATTATTGCGGCGAAACGGGGGGATAAATTTCCCTGACATTTGACACTATACCTTAGCATCCCTGTACCGGGTGGTGGTGGACTGGCTGAGAGGAATGTCTTATTATGTCCAATATGACCTGCAGCGGTCTTACCCCGGCACTGGCTCTCCCTACCCTTCTACATCTCCCTTATACGGAATTGCTGACTGAAGTATAAGGGAGGGACAGGACTGTAGTCGTGACCTGTATTCCGGTGACAGCTGTGTCCAGTCCTTCCCCTACATGAAACAATACTATTCTCGGCATACCTGCATCTCCAGATTCAGTTTCACCCGGGCACTTCCCAGGCCATAGCAGTCTCTCTTCTAATGCGACCCCCATCAATGGAGACACAGTCCGAGACAACTTTAACACTTTCTCTACTTAGAATTTTGCACGTTACATTCACAGTTGGTACATCATAACATTTTCTTGCTTCCTGATCTTTCCCTTGCTTGTTGTCACTTCTGTGCAGTAAACGCCCGGCCCGTACTTCACTGCTTCCCAGTTCCTTCCAGGCCTGACCTCACTATAATGACATTTCTTTCAGCCTGTTTCACCCCAGACATGAATTCATCAATCACTACGTTTGGTGACCCCTAGTAAAGCATCCGGCCTGTCTGTACTGATCTTGTCGAAGCTCCAACTCCTTTCATCTCCATAGTCCAGCCAACTTCTGCCCTAAAAGCATTGGCACAGGCGGTAAAATGCCTCATCTTCCTTTTCCGATTCTGACCCACTGCTTAGGCATGCAGTGGCCGTGGGTAACGTGGACAATAACGACTTATTTTTATGTGACTGCCGAGCTGTCTGGCCCTATAGCCCATGTGGACACTTGGGCACCCTGGCCCCATCTGACTAAACCACTCTTCATCACTAACCTTAACTCTCAGCAGCCCCTCCTACAAATAACCCTCTAAGAACCTCCTATCAGGCCCCACTAGTATACCCCCTCTAGTGGTCCGCAACATAATTACAACTACCTGGTCTATAGGGGAAGCTATATAGTAAGAGTGTCCTTCTCTAATATCCCAAGAAGGATACACTACCTATCCCTGACTGTACATATACAAAGAACACATAATATGTAAGCATTATAATACAGGAATACAAGTCAATATATACAGTTTTCTATACAATGGTAACACATTCAAGTGGCAATACCATAAGCAATGAGCAGTAATACATAGCTATACATGTAGCAGTACCACAGGCAATTATCATAAAACACGTCTGTAAACATTTAGAACTGGAAGACAATCAGAGGGAAGGGGAGCATGAAAGACATCATATCTTACCCCCTTACACTCATGAGAGCTAACCAGCCACTAATTACAAATTCATCCATGCAGCTCTGGATTATGCACAATTCCAATTTCCAGTAACAAAATGGCAGACTGAAGACCCCAGCATGTCCTGTGACACTATTCTGAAAGCTCTAGACCCAGCCTACAAATTCCTCCATCCAGCCCGTTTCCTAGAAATGAGATTGAAAATCTGTCACGGCTCTTACCTGACTCCACAAAAGGTCATAGAATGGGGTTGTACACAACTTCTAAATGTTTTACATGCCATTCCCCAGAAGCCAACCTGTTTCATTGCTTGTGGGCATGCCCGGTCATTAGACTATTTTGGGAAAGAATACGGCAATACACCGCCACACATCTGACAAACTTTGTTCCTGGTGAACCCTTATGGGCCATATTTGGATACCTAAAACCAGATAATTACACCTGTTCTCCAGGGGCCCATAAACTACTGCATTTGGTGGCGGCTGCCAGGACTAGGGCCATTTTACAGACATGGATCCACGACCATGCCCCTCCTTTCAATATCTTTCTAGAGAAGCTGTCGTTCTTGCTTCAAATGGACTGGGTTGAGGTCTCTTTACATAAAGAGGGAAGGGTGCAGGCCTTTTTTGAAACTTGGGAAAGCTTCATCTCTCTGCTCCCAAAACGCATCCACAGCAATATTAAGACCTGTTCTCAGCCGACAGTCTGGTACCAGGAGCAGCTACTACTGTGGGAGACACCTGTCCACTGATGTCTCTGGGAGAACCGCTGCGAAGAGACACTTCGGGGTGTTTGGGGTGTACTTTGGTGACAGTGGGTCCTGAACTTAAGATTGGACACACGTGCTGGATGTCTGATGGGTAAACATTATGCTTGTGTTTGACATGCCCCCCGCTTCCTTCTCCCTTTTTTCCCTTCCCCGGATTTTCATGTTTGTCTTGATCTATTGTTCTGTGTACCAATGCGATCTCTAATGAGGAGGTTTTGTTACATATGCCTCAAACATTATCTGCATGGATATATGTAGGAACATTTTTTTTGCATTCAATAAAAACAAAGATTAAAAAAAAGACACAGCTGGACCCCAATGAAGGAGTAGAACCATCTCAAGGAGGATCACAGGGAAATGGACAGCATGAGACTTACATATGAGTGTCTGAGCAAAGGGTCTGAATACTTATGACCATGTGATATTTCAGTTTTTCTTTTTTAATAAATTAGCAAAAATTTCTACATTTCAGTCAAGATGAGGTGCAGCGTGTACATTAATGAGAAAAAAATGAGCTTTTCTGAATTTACCAAATGGCTGCAATGAAACAAAGAGTGAAAAATGTAAAGGGGTCTAAATACTTTCCGTACCACTATATATGTAGGGTGTATTTAGGTCATTGAGTGTAAGCCGGCAGTGAGTGGGGCCGCCATATCGCAATGTTAGGGTGCCAACCTCGGCGGCAAGGCGGGCTGAGTGATAGGCCATAATATGGCTAGATAACTTCTCCTCTCTGTACCTCTGATATGATAAGCCCCCCTTTATAAAGTATTAGAATCGCTGTAAATAGGAGGGTCTCGTTTTTAGCTATTTTTTCATCTTCCCACTCTTCCATTATCATGGCTCTAATGTGTTTGTTAGCTGGAAAGACTCTGTTTCTCTGGGTTCACAGCCCCTAAACATTTCATCCTGTATTGAGTGAGCCATTTGTGCTTCCACAGTTTTCATTGTACTCGTTCTGTATCGTCGGATGAAAAATAATCTTTATTCCTTTCCTCTGGGAGAACCTGAGGCATTTCCTCTCCACCCTCCAGATATTGGTACCGATCATAAGAACCTTCATCTTTCTCTGATGATACTTCCGTTTCCCACCTGGCTCTCTTATGACGGCACATGACCTGTACTGTCTGAGGGGGAACTGGACTGGAAACTGTGCTTAGCGCGTCTTCCCTAATTATAGACCTCATGTCAGCCATGAATGAGGTCTGCTCCTTCTTTAGGATCTTTGTAATACATTCAGCACACAGACGTTTCTTATGTGTCACAAGTAACTTAGCCAAGACACCTAACTATTTTGGCACAAAGGGTAATAAAAGGGATTTTTTCCTTGTAACTGTATAGCTTGCCCCAATATGGAGAGGAGATTGACATTTAGCTTGAGTAAATAAACCAATATATTTGGTTGAAGATCATTAGATCTAGTGATCTTCAACCAAATATATTAGTCTACCTGACCTAATACTGTAAGTGTTCTTTAATCTGTAACTGATGTAAGAACGAAACGTTTTGTTTACTACGATTGTGGACATTAAATTATTGTTTGATCACTTAAATTGGGTGCTCAGCCCATGAACTGGGGTGAACCCTGACATCACCGCACGAACACTACCAACGCCGGCCAAAAATTGCTGAGCAGTGGAGTGAATAAGCCGGAAGTTATTGAGCGGCCCCGGAAGTAGATATGGTTGGGATACAGGGAGATGGGACGACGCGTCGCTGGACCAGTAAGTATAATTATAATGTTTATTATTAATTTTATTCTTTGTTTTACAGCCCTCCCCATCCCATATCTATAAAGTCCAAGCTCGGGGTTCGGACACAAGTTCACGTCATCTCCGGCCCCGAGATCAAACTTTACAAAAAAACTCAGGAGAACCCACCGATATCGGTCATCGGGGGATATGCCCATCACTAATGGACACAATTAGAAACTAAATGGATCCGGCAATTAAATCCCTGACATCCCTATGGTGTAAATGAAGTTCTCAGCTTCTCCCCTTTCCTATAGGGGGGTTTGGTAGAATTCGTTCTCTACACTCTTTATTACATAAAACAGTTTTCTCTGATCTCAATGTGTCTTATTTGTTTTTATTTCCCCATAATACAACGGTCACAAGATCACCGATCTGCACTTTACTCTCCGATGGTGATGATCCTCTAGACATCCGGACAGTCAGGAGCATTGGTTCCCATCTGTGTCTCCCCACTATTCTAACAATGGACGCTCTCTCCGCGATCATTTCCTCCTCTATACGGTTATTACGGGGAATGACGCTGTGATGACTTCTCTTCTGGGAGAGACACAGATCACATGTGACTAATATTGCAGTGTGAAGAGAAACTTATATTTTCCGGTATTTTTCTGACCTTACATTGTGGGTTATGAGGTGTTTGGGGCTTGTTTTTTGTTCCACCCCTTTTTTCCTTTGTTTTTATCTTTCCAGTTGGTAATTGGGATTCTAATATAAGCCCATATACAGGGCCAGCTCCAGGTTTTTGAGGGCCCCGGGCGAAAGAGTCTCAGTGGGCCCCCCTTTTAACACATACCATGATTCATGCCGTGTGGCATCCGTGGTGCTGGCCAAAAAACGGACTTGTCTCCATGTGGATCACACAGACACACGCTCTGTAGCAAAACACGTTCATGCGAAGGAGGCTATTGATTAGGCCGGTTTCACACTAGCGTTTATGAGCGCAGTGACGGCCTGCGCACGGCTGCCGCTAAGCCCTGCCCCCTGCCGTGCCTCCACCGGTAGCTCCGCCTACCGGCGCATGACGCTGCATGCGCCCTGCGTCCCCTATCTTTATCACTGGGGGCGCAGGCCGTGCGCAATATGCATTTGGCGGCGCATGCGCCTTTTTGACGGTGCGCCGGCGCAACCAAACTGCAGCAGGTTGCGTTTGGCGCAGGTTGGCGCACCGTCAAAAGGACGCATGCGCCGCCAAACGCATATTGTGCACGGCCTGCGCCCCCAGTGATAAAGATAGGGGACGCAGGGCGCATGCAGAGTCATGCGCCGGTAGGCGAAGCTACCGGCGGAGGCGCGGCAGGGGGCGGGGCTTAGCGGTGGCCATGCGCAGGCCGTCGCTGCGCTCATAAACGCTAGTGTGAAACTAGCCTTAGTAGTGTACGTATAAAGGAAAGATGAGAAAGAAAGGAAGAACAGAGAGAGAGAAAGAAAGAACAGAGAGAGAGAAAGAATGAACAGAGAGAAAGAGAAAGAAAGAACAGAGAGAAAGAAAGAGGGGAAAGAAAGAACAGCGAAAGAGAGTACGAACACGGAGAAAGAAAGGAAGAACAGAGAGAGAGAAAAAAAGGAAGAGAGAGAAATAAAGAAAGATTAGAGAGAGAAAGAGTGGACAGAAAAAAAGAACAGAGAGAGAAAAAAAGAAAGAGGGGAAAGAAAGAACAGAGAGGTAGAGAGAAAGAAAGAGAAAGAAAGAACAGAGAGAAAAAAAGAGAAATAAAGAAAGAGGGGAAAGAAAGAACAGAGAGAAAGAAAGAGAAAGAAAGACCAGAGAGAGCGAAAGAAAAGAGAGAGGACGGAGAGGAAAGAAAGAACAGAGAAAGAGAAAGAAAGAGGGGAAAGAAAGACTAGAGAGAAAGAAAGAAAAAGAACAGAGGGAAAGAAAGCATGGCCAGAAAAAAAGAACAGAAAGAAAGAACAAAGAGGGGAAAGTGTAAGAGAATGGTCAGTTATAATATACTGAGCAGCCATGAGCGACTAGGCAGCCATTTTAGGAAAGTTAGGAAAGAAAATATTCAACTTTGATAATAGAAATAATACGATGTACTCTGTAAAAGCAGATGGAGGATGTAAAATGAGATCATGCCCATTAACAAATTTAGTTGATGTGCCTACAGGTAAATTGGATCAGCCTTAGGGCAATGAGAAACTAAAACCAACGAATATATGGTGAATATGTGAATTCATGATAGTGTTAGTAGGAAACAGACTTCTGAAATTGTCAAATGTATTAATTTATGGGTTTAGTCTAAGAACAGTAATAAGATTAATGACAGTAGTTAGAGATAATATTGGATTTATGTGGTTTTTAATGTGGTCTGGTGAAAAGTTAATTACTGATGTAATGTTGTGCCACTTCTTCCTTAGTCCAAAAAGATATGATGTAACCATATACGCCCTTTTGCTATAATATGTATACAGCTTTCTTTGTTTGCATAATGTATAAAAGGCACCTGCAATCTAGCTCGGGGCCTTATCATCGCCAGACTTCCTAGCGAATCTCTGCCCATCTGAATTCCTGTTTTTGCCCGCATATTTCAACTTCTTTGCCTTTCTGTTCTGTGTTGCCGTGTATCTCTGAATAAACTTCGACCTCAGCTTTAGAGGATTGTCTGCAGTTTGGTCCGGCTCTTCCAACTCTCCATTAGGACTTTCTCTAACAAGTGGCGATTGCCAGCCAGGAGGAGCAGCTCCGGAGAGCGGCCTCCAGAGGAACCTTTGGAAAAAGTTGCAGATGAGAGTTTCAGGTTGGAAGAGTGAAGAAAAAAACAAAAAAACGCGTGTGGCCACACGTGAAACCGATCAAAGGAAGTCAGCCTGAAGGAGAACCTCTCGTGATTGCTCTGAGAACGCCTGCCTGATTTTTTATAAGAAAAACACGGACAAAGAAAAAGACTATAAAAAGATGAGTAACTAAGAAGAAGCTATCTACAAGGACGTGAGAATTTTTTTTTGTGTCCGGTAGCAAGAAGCTTTAAAAGGGCGTGGGGAGACACCTGGCAAGCTAACGAGTGAGGCTGAAATCATGGCTGCACCTCTTTGGATATCTGGTCAAAAAGCTGCAGCGAGGTCTTCCATCTGAGAGGTGTGAGTATCTAACTTTGCTTAAATTGCATTTGCTGATACTAGAACAGAGTAAAACATCCTTGTAGACCACTGTAAATGTGGAGTGGTTACGGAAGCAGGCAGAGAAATATGCTGGCACACTCCAGCTGGAGGAAACCACGTGGCTAAATTGTATGTGATGGTTTACCACAGAGAACAGGGAACTAGATTGAAAGAATTCGCTAGGGAAAAGTAACAGCCGGGTATCGGCTTTGTGTAAGACAGTCATAACCTTTGATCAGGCTCTTGATAAACAGTCTACACCACAGTATGTATATGAGGTCACCCGGGCAGGGGCAGCGTATGGGGAGAGCTTAGAACAGTTGAATGAGACATTGAGACAAGCAGGAGAGACACAAAGGGAGGGGGTTGAGTTGGAGCCTTTGAAAGCACTCATAGCACAGATGGAGTCTGCAGTGGAGAAGTGCGGGGCTGGTCCAGAAACAATCTCGGAATGGAAATCAATGATACAAGACTGGATAATGGAACACACAGATACACTGGATAGATTGTTCCGACATCTTCAACACATGCAGGCACAGTTAAGTAAAGAATTGATCGAAGAGGAAGGGGATGATTCATCACAGGTAGATTTTAAATTTAACGCCGACACTGCCTCTACCCCGAGAAAGAGTCCTGGTCAGATGTCCCTGGTCCATCTTAAATTTATTAAAAATTTGCCTAATTGGGAGGAAAGTATGGGAGTGTTTTGTAATGTCCTTGGCTTTGAATCATGGCTTGATAAATTCCAAATTAAATCTAGGGAGGATGCTTCCCGTTATTTCATGTCTTTTGTGCACCCTGAGTTCATGTCTCATCTTCGAGCCCAGCAGGCGAAGGGTGTTCCGTGTGATCTGACAGAGCCGCAGGGAAGAATGAAGTTTGTGATTTCACAGAAGTTAGGGGGGAGAAAGCCCTCTCCGGCATTGTTAGATTCTTTTAAAATTAAAAATGGAGTGATCTCAGGATGGAGGCAGATAAATGGGTTGCAGCCTGGTGCGTGGTGTTTAATAAGACCTTAGACACTATGGACCAGGGTGATAAATTTGCAATGATGGAACAATTTGTAAAAAAGGTTCCCTTAGAAGTTTTTAAATCAGGAGTTTTGCAAAATGCTGAATCCATTGAAGACGTGGTTGAGGCTTTATTAACTAATGTTAGGACAATGCAATCCGAGGTGAAGGGTGATGAGTCTAATGTTTTTGCATACCATTCACCTCTGGGTGTATCTGCTGATTTGAGGAGGCCAGGAGTTCCAGGGGGTACGGCCAGGTACCGAGAATGGGCAGGTCCCGTTCGGCCGAGCCCCCACGGGATCCCATGAGAGGTCCTCCCTTGTGTTATTTTTGCGGACAGTTGGGACACTTTAAACGTTTTTGCCCCAACTTTGTGCCAGGGCCTATATCCCAAGAGCTCCGGGAGTTCTCTAGACCACCTTTCAAAGTTAGACCTCTGTATCCAGCAGTGAATGACCCTAGGCAGTATCAGCAGTACAACGGTCTTCAAATGGTTAACCCAGTCTCACAGGAGCCTTCTGCTCCTGCTCCTTCCCCAACGGCTTTCACTCATCCGCGCCCGGAGGTCCATGCTATTCAGGGAGGGGTCACTCCTCCTCGTCCCTACACTCCCCTGATCAAGGAGCTACGAGAACATGAGGACCGGACCCTGACTAAGGATCTCTTTGGGGCGGAGGTGGCAGCTGTTGGACGGAAGCCGTGTCCAGATGGGGATAATGGATTTTTCGGGCTTACCACGGCAGGTAACACTGATTGATGGAGTGCTCTCCCTGTTCCCCTTACCCTCCTTGCCCCCCTTTCCCTGGGCAGGGACGGTAGACCTTATGTCAGAAGGAGAATAGAGGGGTTGCCGTGGGAAGACATCCTCATCGATACAGGAGCCTCAGTTTCAACAACAAGACACAAATTGCAGTCACCCCCTGGACTGCCTGAGAATACTACCACGTTGGTAGGATTTGAGGGCTCCTGTATTCAAGCAGTAAAAAGTCGTCCAGTGAACCTGAGATTTCAGGACACAGGGGGATCGAAGCAAAGGGGTCTTCGATGCGCTTTTTGGGTAAACCCACAGTTACGATCCACTATTTTGGGAACTGATGTTTTGGGAGCAATGGGAATTGTTGTTGATTTATGTAACAAAGTCTTGTGGCGGAACAAAGAAGCCACTATCTGTTCTGTAATTGTACTTGTGGAGGAGTATGAGGAGAGTCACAAATTACCCATTGCTAGCTTCGGATTAGGTGCTAATGAAAATGTTGAAAAGGCTGACAATGATTCTTTGAAAAATGTATTGAAGCAAAGGTTCCCTGAATTGTGGATCTCAAAACTGATTGTGGGTTAATGCAAACTCAGGTTAAAAGTGATGGTGAAAAACTGCCACCTTTCCAGCGTCAGTACCGTATTCCTGAGGACGCCATCCCTTACATAAGGGTTGCAGTCAGTGAGTTGGAAAAGCAAGGTGTTGTTGTGAAAGGTAATTCCCCATGTAAAAGTCCTATACTACCTGTAAAAATGGAAGATGGCAGTTTTCGAATGGTGGTAGACCTGAGACTTGTAAATAAGTACACTCCTTCAGCAGCTCACCTTGTTGCATCTGTCCGTGAAGTTATGTCACAGCTGCGGAGTGATTGTAAAGTGTTTTCTTGTTTGGACATTGCAAATGGCTTTTTCTCAGTACCCCTAACACCTGAATCTGCCCTCCACTTCGCATTCACTTTCGAGAATGTGCAATACTTGTTCACGCAGTTGCTCATGGGATTTCACAGTTCTGTGGATTTCCATCAGGCATTGGCTCAAGTGTTAGAACCCCTTGGTTACGGAGACAAAGTCTTACAGTATGTGGATGATCTATTGATTCAAACTGTCGATGAATGTGAACACAGAAACCCTTAGAAATGTTTGTCAGACTTTACAAGATGCAGGACTCAAAATGAGTCTAGATAAAGTACAATTGATGAAATCAGAGGTTAAATTTCTGGGTGTGTCTGTCTCAGCAGAAGGAAAGAAACCCATGCATGATAGGGTTAAAGCTATTCAGGCTGTTCCCCTACCAACTAATGTCATTGAGCTCAGAAAATTTTTGGGTCTTATCAACTTTTCCAGAGAATTTATTGAAGATTTTGCTTATCTGGCTAAACCACTGTATGATTTATTGAAAGATGTTAATGATGATTTTGCACCTGTCAATGTGGAGGGAGCCGCCTTACAGGCTTTTGAGGGATTGAAGTGCGCCCTTACGGCAGCTGCCGCATTGGTTAACCCTGACCCTTCCCAGCCTTTTTACATTCAGACTCATACCGGTGATGTCTCTATTTCTTCTGTGCTTCTACAAAAATGGCCCAAAGAAAGCCCAGAAGTGTCTAGTCAGTTGTATGCCCTAGGTTACTACTCTAGGTTGCTTACACCTGTGGAAGAAGGATTCACTCTGTGCATGAAGCACCTACTGGGCGTGCACTGGACTATGAATCAAGTGAGACATATAGTGGGATTTGCTCCTTTAATTTTACAAACCCTGCATGTCACTTTAAAAACTTTGCTGAAAGGAAAAGCTTCAGGTATTAATTCACAGAGAATGGCTCAATGGATCATTGATTTTGAGACTATAGACTTACAATAGAAATAATACGATGTACTCTGTGAAAGCAGATGGAGGATGTAAAATGAGATCATGCCCATTAACAAATTTAGTAGATGTGCCTACAGGTAAATTGGATCAGCCTTAGGGCAATGAGAAACTAAAACCAACAAATATATGGAAAATATGTGTATTCATGATAGTGTTAGTAGGAAACAGACTTCTGCAATTGTCAAATGTAAGAATTTATGGGTTTAGTCTAACAGCAGTAATAAGATTAATGACAGTAGTTAGAGATAATATTGGATTTATGTGGTTTTTAATATGGTCTGGTGAAAAGTTAATTACTGATGTAATGTTGTGCCACTTCTTCCTTAGTCCAAAAAGATATGATGTAACCATATACGCCCTTTTGCTATAATATGTATACAGCTTTCTTTGCATAATGTATAAAAGGCACCTGCAATCTAGCTCGGGGCCTTATCATCACCAGACTTCCTAGCGAATCTCTGCCTGTCTGAATTCCTGTTTTTGCCCACATATTTTAACTTCTCTGACTTTCTGTTCTGTTTTGCCGTGTATCTCTGAATAAACTTCGACCTCAGCTTTAGAGGATTGTCTGCAGTTTGGTCCGGCTCTTCCAACTCTCCATTAGGACTTTCTCTAACAGAAAGAAAGAACAAAGAGGGAGAAAGAAAGAACATAGAGAGGGAAAGAAAGATGGCAAAGAAAGAAAGAACAGAGAGAGAGAAAAAGAAAGAACAGAGAGAGAAATAGGAAAGAAAGAACGGAGAAAGAGAGAAAGAAAGAAAGAACGAAAGAAAGAAAGAGAACAGAAAGAAAGAACAGAGAGCGAAAGAAAGAACAGAGAAAGAAACAGAGAGAAATAAAGCTTCTATAGAGATACCATAGCAGCCCGGCTGCCATTGTAGTGCCCACCTGAGCCTCCCGATGCAGGACAGATCATGATCCGCTCACATGGCCGACATCCCCGAGTCCAAGGCGATCCCGCTGTTCACGCTGTCAGAGGACACGATGATGGATCTGAAGCATTCCCTGAAGTGCCTCCATGGATCCGTCACAATCTCCTCCCAAAATTACCTAATTTCCGGTCAGTTTCCAGCACGACACTTCCGGTAGAAAGTCACATGCGAGTTTTAAAGTGCTTCTCGGGGCTCCGCCGTGTACTCCTGTGTCCGTGGGAAAAGTAAACTCCCGGCTGTGGCAGTCTCTCTCAAAATCGGGACTGTCCGGCTGGACCTGGGACGGTTGAGAGGTTTGAATGCTTCCCACCATACACCTCGCACGGCTCCGCTCAGTACACTTCCGGCTCCGCTCCCCACACCTTTTACACACGCGGCTCCGCTCCCCACACATACTGCTCTGCTCCGTACACCTCATACACATGCTGCTCCGCTCACCTCGTACACACGCGGCTCCGCTCCATACACCTCATACACATGCGGCTCCTCTCCGTACACACGCTGCTCCACTCCCCACACCTCGTACACACGTGGCTCCGCTCCCCACATCTCGTACACATGCGGCTCTGCCCTGTACACCTCAGACACACGCGGCTCCGCTCCGTACACCTCGTACACACGCGGCTCTGCTCCCCACGCCTCGTACACACGCGGCTCTGCTCCCCACGCCTCGTACACACACGGCTCTGCTCCGTACATCTCGTAAACACGCGGCTCTGCTCTCCACGCCTCGGACACACAGGGCTCCGCTCCGTACACCTCGGACACACGCGGCTCCGCTCCGTACACCTCGGACACACGCGGCTCTGCTCCCCACACCTCGTACACATATGGCTCCGCTCCGTACACCTCGTACACACGGCTCCGCTCCATATACCTCGTAAACACACGGCTCCGCTCCGTACACCTCGTACACACACGGCTCCGCTCTGTACACCTCGTACACACGCAGCTCTGATCTCCACACCTCGTACACACGCAGCTCTGATCTCCACACCTCGTACACACACGGCTCCGCTCCGTACACCTCGTACACACACGGCTCCGCTCCGTACACCTCGTACACACACGGCTCCGCTCCGTACACCTCGTACACACACGGCTCCGCTCCGTACACCTCGTGCACACATGGCTCCGCTCTGTACACCTTGTACACACACGGCTCCGCTCCATACACCTCGTACACACATGGCTCCTCTCTGTACACCTTGTACACACGCGGCTCTGATCTCCACACCTCGTACACACATGGCTCCACTCTGTACACCTTGTACACACACAGCTCTGATCTCCACACCTCGTACACATGTGGCTTGGCTCTGTACACCTCGTACACATGCTGCTCTGCTCCCCACACGTCCGCTCCCCAGACCTCGTATACACACACAGCTCTGCTACATCCCCCCTGTAAACCCCTCCTGACCCCACACATAAACTTCCTCTCATCCAGCACCATGACAACCAGCACAGCAGAGTCCTGCACACTGAGGACCCTGATCATGTGACCCCTGACTCCTCCCCTCCTGTGACCTCATTGCAGGTCCTGTGCGTGCCAAGAAGCCCAGCAGGAGTGTTGTCATTGCTGGGATTTATCAGGGCTGCGGTGGCCGGTGGGGTCTCTGGCAGGGTGAGGATGGGGTCAGTACAGTCATGGCCAAAAGTTTAGAGAATGACACAAATATTATATTTTCACATGATCTACTGCCCTGAAATATAATTGCAATCATATTATGAGTAACAAAAGGTTATATTGACAGAATGAGTTAATGCAGCAAGTCAATATTTGCAGTGTTGACCCTTCTTCTTCAGGACCTCAGCAATTCTCCCTGGCATGCTCTCAATCAACTTCTGGATCAAATCCTGACTGATAGCAGTCCATTCTTGCAAAATCAATGCTTTTATTTTGTCTGAATTTGAAGGTTTTTGTTTGTCCCCCCGTCTCTTGATGATTGACCACAAGTTCTCAATGGGATTAAGATCTGGGGAATTTCCAGGCCATGGTCCCAAAATCTCTATGTTTTGTTCCCTGAGCCATTTAGTTATCACCTTTGCTTTATGGCAAGGTGCTCCATCATGTTGAAAAAGGCATTGTTGATCGCCAAACTGCTCTTGGACGGTTGGGAGAAGTTGCTCTCGGAGGACATTCTGGTACCATTCTTTATTCATGGCTGTGTTTTTAGGCACGACTGAGAGAGCGCCCTTTCCCTTAGCTGAGAAGCAACCCCACACATGAATGGTTTCAGGATGCTTGACAGTTGGCATGAGACAAGACTGGTGGTAGCGCTCACCTGGTCTTCTCCGAATAAGCCGCTTTCCAGATGTCCCAAACAATCGAAAAGGGGATTCATCAGAGAAAATAACTTTACCCAAGTCCTCAGCAGTCCACTCCCTGTACCTCTTGCAGAATATCAGTCTCTCCATGATGTTTTTTCTGGAGAGAAGTGGCTTCTTTGCTGCCCTCCTTGAGACCAGGCCTTGCTCCAAGAGTCTCCGCCTCACAGTGCCTGCTGCCATTCCTGAGCAAGCTCTGCACTGCTGGTAGCCCGATCCCGCAGCTGAAACACTTTTAAGAGACGGTCCTGGCGCTTGCTGGTCTTTCTTGGGCGCCTTGGAGCCTTTTTGGCAACAAGGGAACCTCTCTCCTTGAAGTTCTTGATGATGCGATAGATTGTTGACTGAGGTGCAATCTTTCTAGCTGCAATACTCTTCCCTGTTAGGCCATTTTTGTGCAGTGCAATGATGACTGCACGTGTTTCTTTAGAGATAACGATGGTTAACAGAAGAGAAACAACGATGCCAAGCACCAGCCTCCTTTTAAAGTGTCCAGTGGTGTCATTCTTACTTAATCATGACAGATTGATCTCCAGCCCTGTACTCATCAACACCCACACCTGTGTTAATGGAGCAATCACTGAAACGATGTTAGCTGGTCCTTTTAAGGCAGGGCTGCAAAGGATGTTGAAATGTGTTTTGGGGGATAAAGTTAATTTTCTAGGCAAATATTGACTTTGCAAGTAATTGCTGTTAAGCTGATCACTCTTTATAACATTCTGGAGTATATGCAAATTGCCATTAGAAAAAATGAAGCAGTAGACTTTGTAAAAATTAATATTTGTGTCATTCTCTAAACTTTTGGCCATGACTGTACATGGGGGGGCGTGGCGGCGGACGCGGGTATCGATTCCCAGACAGCGTAAATGGGCCCCCACGTCTTGCCAGGGCCCCGGCATTTGCCCAGCACCGGGTGCTGACGCCGGCCCTGCCCATATATCCCGGGAAGTGTCAGGTTCTGGGATCTCATTATATTATTAATAACAATTTCATTCCCGATTATTCCCGTCATTTATTGCTCGTTACATTCTCTCTATAAAATAACAGTTTCCTCTTTGTTACACCTCCTAATACTGATCATTTATATCTCTATATTGTAGAGGAAACATTTCTAGGAGTGTATACACTTCACCACAAACACTTCCCATAGATTTTATTATCCATCACTGTTATTAAGCTGCTTTTCTCTTTATATCTTTACCATATCACTTTTTATTCTCTTTTCTTACCCGTTGCACAGTTGCACTCTCACTGGTCACTTGGTGGGGTCACATTTGGCTCTTTTCACCTGCATTGTTTTGTTTCCGGACCCCCCTCATTATCACTTCACCTGATTGATCGCTACCAGATGGCTCTATGCAGCATTATTCATCTTGGTTTTACAAACAGGTTTTCATCCTGATCCTCCTGCTTCACTGGGGAAGATATGACCGGGGAACAGGCCCAATTCCTTTAGGAACACCCCCACTTTACCCCAGAGTTACTCCCCTTGCCTGGATTAGTGCAGGATCTTGGTGTGTTGGAAACACTTAGGCCGGGGTCACACTGGCGAGGAATATGGCCAAGTGAGAGGCGCTAAAAGCACGCATTAGACACGGACAAATGATTCTCTATGGGGTCACTCGCACCAGCCGTATATTTCTCATCCGTATTCTAGGCTCCGTGCCAATCGCATGCTGCGATTGTCAGCGTACTAGTAGTACGTCCGTAGTACGCCAATGCAAGTCTATGGGTGCGCAAAAAATACGGATTACACACGGACCACACATGTGACTTGCGAGAAATACGCACCCGGTGTCTTTTAGCAAAGCCGGCAGTTCAGTGCGCTATACAGTAAACTCACACTGACAGGTTTAATAATGAAACGAAAGAATAGATATAGACACATAGAATACATTATATATATATCTATATATGCACTCTATGTGTCTATATCTATTCTTTGGTTTCTGTTAGAAACCCTGTCATAGGGCTCCATTATATGTCCATTTTGCAAGGCGGCGAGAAAATCTCACCATACGGATGCCATACGGATTACATACGGATGCTTACATGCGCAAAATACGCGACCACACCTTGATTACGGATGACATATGGAGCACTGTTTAGGGGCCATTCATCCGTATTACGCATGTAAAATACTGACCGTATTTTGCGTTGGTTAGTGTGACCCCGGCCTTATCCGTACCCTCTCTGAGGAAGCTGACGGGGTGAAACGCCCGTAATAGGGAATAGTGGTGAATCTGCCATCTTTCTCTGTACACTCCCGGCATGTCGTCTGTAGGATCTGTAATCTCCATCTCTTGTTAGGATGGTTCCTCCTTTACACTATATGGGCTGTGCTGTATTCCTGGGATATCCCATATAGCACTGGCTGCACTTTATATCTCCTATCTGTACTCCAGGGATGTAATGCGCTGTCAGCTCTTTATTCTCTCACTATTTATACCCTTTGCTCTGTGTCCTCTCATTATATAAGCTATTCATCTATAAGTGCTGTCGGGATCCTTCAGATACTTCTTTCACCCGAAGGACCGATGTTCTTGGGTGTAGGACACCATATGTCTCTGATTAAATCAGCTCCGTCGAGAAGAATTACACAGACACAAGCTGTATGATACAACTCGGGATGCCTGCCAAGACGCCTCTGGCTTATCAGTTAGGCTTCCATCTTTTATAGCAAAGAATTTTAGTATTTACAGACATGCGCAGTATAAAAATGATTTCACAGCTTGTTTCAATCACAGAGAAAGCCATGTAGGCTGAGAGACAGGAATTTATCTGTTATCTGGTTTCGGTTCTCAAGGGAACAGAAAAGATAAGTTTCAACAAGAAAATGCAACATAGACAGAACTCAATTTAACTCCTTCAGTTCCTATCATTCCCCCCTTTGACATCTTTATTCTTCACAATCTGGAACACTGGATCCTGTAATGACAGCTGATAGTGTCCTATTCACCAGGTACTATCCCAGGCCGACGGGTTGCCCGAGGGAGACAGGTATCTTCTTTTACCCTCTCCATCCCCCAGTTACTAAGGCCACGTCTGTCATCACAAGAGTACGCTCCTTCATGCCAGAAATGAGATGTCAACCTAAAACTTAAAGAAAACAATTATCAACTTTGGTATATGTTCTGTCATTAACTTATCTTTCTCATCTGTTTCTGTATTTTTTCTTACATACAGAAAAACACCAAAAAACAAGTTTCAAAAATACATATAATACAAGGAGACAAACAACAATACGTAATAGAATAGGCTATCCAACCTCCTATACCCTTAAACCAATTGACTGGATTCAGAAAGGAGAAAGTATCTGACCACCAACTATCTTTATTGCGATCATTGTCTTTATCATACTGATCTCTAAGTTTTTGAACATCCTCTAATTTTAGCTTTAACTTTATAGTGTTGTTGGGATCTATATAATGACAGCAAGCGGGTCCGACGACCTGACACATGCCACCCTGTGCTGCCGTTAAATAATCCAGTACTATGGTATGTTGGTTAGTAACTATAATAAGTTGATTCTGGACAGCAACAGTGGTGTTAAGTATATCCAATATATCCCAGATTTGATCATCTAAATAATCTGTAGCCCTGACCAATTTATCCCACATTTGCGTGATCATAGGATAGATAAAAATAGAACTAACAATTTTATTAGCCACACTCATCTGCACTATATGTGGTCTCCCAGAAGGACGAGGTGTATTGTCAGCAGCTCTTTTGTATAATGTATGTTTGGGTATAGCCTGCATATCCAATTGTCGGTTTGGAATGATAAAGGTAGCCGGAGTCAAACGTCCCAGAGTACAAGTACCTCTTACCCCTACTGGTAACCATTTATATGCATTGTCTCCACATACCCAGAACATATCACTAGGTAAATCCCATAGGGCTGAATGTTGTAATACCAGTCTATGGACTAAATCTATGAACGCAGATACATTCTGAAGCATACACCAAGTTGTCCTAAAGGGCTACAATACCCTACATCGGGATTTCCACAGGTGGGAGTTCCTTTCTCATATCCAGATGACTCGTTGCAAGGTATATTACCTGAAATATTAAAACAAGTGTCATTATTGCCCTGGGGAAATAAATTGGAATACTCCCAGGACGTATTATGCAACCTTCTTTCTAGCAGTATTGGTTTGAAGGCGTCAGTAGAGTGGGAAGTTACACTAAAACTAACATGTAGGCCGTACGTTGGAACTTGCCCCAAGTTGATTAATCGAGTCCTATTCCTAGGTACCCAAGCCCCCCCCTTATATGCCAAATATTGAAGGTGAGTGCTACTTCCTGAAAGGTTACCTTGCCACCAGGGATATCCTACCCATCCCACAACAGGTATACCGATAGTCATATTCCATAACTTCACATTATTTGTGGAATTATTAGCGAGTGTGTCAGAACAGTCAGTCCAAGCGAATAACTCTTCGGGTGGGACAGGGATAACAAGAAAGGGAATACTCGTGGCTGATACTGGTGAGTACGTGCAGATCCAGCAATCTGCTGGAGGCTGAGTATCATTCAACCAATCTCTCAGTAATTTCTCATGATGTTGTATAAACCTATTATTCAATGGCATCGGAGAATTTAAACTGTCCCATGCAGCTACTGTCATTATAGGAAATGCAAAAAACCAAAGCATTATGCTCTTTTATATATTCTTATTGACTCCTGTGGCTAGTTTGCAATGTGATGTGTGGATCCAGGTTGATCGTCCTTCTAACTTGACAGAGGTAGGCGTTGTCAAGAGTACTTGATAAGGACCTTGGTATCGGGGTCCAAGCGTCTTTCTGGAGTGTTTCTTGACATATACATAATCACCAGGTTGTAGGCAGTGTGTTCCTTCCACACTATCCGGATCTGGAATGGAAGAAAAAACTAGAGAATGCATTTGAGTTAAATGCTTTTGTAACTGGATTACGTAACTAGTCAAACCATCCACATTAAGTGTTAAAACCTGTGGGTAGTACAACCCTGTGTTTGGTGGTCTTCCAAACAATATCTCGAAGGGTGACAGTTTAGTTTTCCCTGTGGGTGTGTACCTTACTGAGAATAATGCTAATGCTAGACATTCTGGCCATGGTCTATGGGTCTGTTCCATGGTTTTCTGTATTTTCAATTTTAGTGTCCCGTTCATTCTCTCTACCTTCCCTGAACTCTGTGGGTGGTAGGGTGTATGAAATGCTTGTTCTACACCTATCATTTGCATTACATTTTGCATTACCTCAGCAGTAAAATGTGTGCCTCTGTCTGATTCAATTGTTTCAGGTACACCGAATCGTGGTACTAGTTCCATCACTAGTTTCTTTGCAGTGGTTCGAGCTGTAGCCGTTTTCACCGGGTAGGCTTCTGGCCATCCAGAGAACATGTCAACACACACCAGAACATATTCATATGGTCCACTTCTGGGGAGTTGAATGTAGTCAATCTGCAGTCTCTGGAAAGGATATAACGGCCTAGGACTGTGTTTCCGTGGAGTCTTCACTACTTGTCCGGGATTGTGTGCTAGGCATATGGGACAGGTGGTACAGTGTAGCTGCGCCATCTTCCCAAACCCAGGAGCAATCCAAACGTTCGTGACTAGGCGTGTCATTCCATTGGCGGACATGTGAGTTGGAAGATGAACTGCTTCTGCCATCCTCGGATATAAAACCCTAGGCAAACAGTACTTCTGATCTTTCTTCCACATTCCGTCCGTTTTTTCGGCACCCATCTTTTCCCAAGTTTCCTTGTCTGTCTGGGCGGAGTCTTCTTGGAACTTTTGTAGGTCTGTAAACAATCCCAATGCATCCTGTTGCACTATGTTTACCTTTTCTGGAGTTCCCAAAGCAGCTTGCTTTGCCGCCTGGTCTGCTTTCTCGTTGCCTTTCGCTTCCATGTTGTCTTTTCTGGTGTGTGCTGGCACCCTCATAATGGCCACCTCCTGTGTCTGGGCCACATTCTCGAGGATTTCTCTGATCAGTGTGGCATGTTTTATGGGTGTTCCTGCTGCTGTCATGAAACCCCTTGTGCGCCACAAAACCCCAAAATCATGTGCTATCCCAAAGGCATAACTTGAGTCAGTGTAGATATTTGCTGTTTTTCCTTTGGAAAGTTTTAATGCTTCATTCAGAGCTGTTAGCTCAGCTTCCTGAGCGGACATATGGGGTGGAAGTGCCTTTGCTACAATAATCTCATGTGGTGACACCACAGCATATCCTGTGTGGAATTTTCCAGTGTCATCGGCATATCTGCTGCCATCCACAAAAAGTACAAAATCTGGATTTAGCAGTGGTGTGTCTGTGACATTGGGCAAGCCAACAACTTCTTGCTGCATCAGTTCTATGCAGTCATGTTCATGTTCAACTTCGTGTGGGGGTTCAAAAGAAAGTGACAATTGTTCCTCATTTACCTCATCTATCCCCCCTTCAGAATCCGCAATTGGCAACAGTGTAGCCAGATTCGGATTCTGAGTTTTGGTGAACGTAACATTAGGTGGCATAAGCAAGGCACATTGTAGTCTGAGTTGTCTGGCCATAGAAATGTTTAGCAGAAACCTGATTCAGGATACTGTATATATCATGTGTGGTACAGACAGTTAGTGGGTTGTCCAATACAATATCAGAAACCTTGTCAAGTAGTAATGCAATTGCAGAAACTGCTCTGACACAGGATGGTGTTCCTTGTGCTACAGAGTCTAGCTTAGCAGAATAGTATGCAAGGGGTCTATTCTTTTTGTCATGTTTCTGTGTCAGAATGCCAGTAGCATGCCCTCTGATTTCAGCAGCCATAAGTTGGAAGGGCATATCATAATTGGGTATACCTAATGCTGGGGCTGATATTATGGCCTTCTTTAGATACTGAAATGAGGTTTGTGCGGTATCAGTCAGTTGAAAGGGTGTTGTGTTGATACAATCATACAGTGGCTGCATGTGTTCACTAGCATGTATGACCCATTGGCGACAGGAAGAAACTAAGCCCAAAAATGCTCTCAACTGCTTATGAGTTTTTGGTTCTTTCATCTGTTGGACAATTGTGATTCTGTCATTGGTTAAGTGTCGGGTACCATGAGACAGACAATGTCCTAAAAATACAACTTTTGGTTGACAGAACTGTAATTTCTCTCTGTTGACCTTACACCCATTGTCTGATAAAAATATCAATAATGATAGAGTATGGGTTTTACAGCTAGGCTCATCAGGTGCACAAAGCAATAGGTCATCCACGTATTGTAGGAGCGCAATGTCAGGTGGGTGTGGCCAGCCGGCCAACACAGACTGTAATGCTTGTGTATATAATGTGGGTGAATGCTGCATGCCTTGTGGCAGTCTGGTCCAGGCATATTGTTTGCCTTTAAACGTAAAAGCAAATAAGTGCCAACAGTTTTTGTGAAGAGGTACTGAGAAGAATGCGTTTGACAAATCAATTACTGAAAAACATTTTGATTGGCTAGGGATTTTCGCCAATAACGTGTGTGGGTTAGGTACTACAGGTGTCAAAGGAACAAGGATTTTATTTATTTCTCTCAGATCATGAACCATGCGATATTTTGGAGCGTCACCCGGTCCTCCTTTCTTTTTGACAGGAAACAATGGCGTATTAGCTTGTGATTTGATCGGTACCAATGCTCCGTTGTTTACAAGATCAGTGACTTGTGCTTCAATGGCAGCCTCTTGTTGGGCACTAATGGGATACTGCTGCAGCTGAGGCAACCTTGTGTCCACGGGTACCTCCACCACAACTGGGGATACGGGAAGTAAACCAATATCTGCATTCCCTTTTGCCCACAGGGTGTCGGGCAATTTATCTAAGGCTGGGTCCCACGGATGTGGTGTAGTGTCACAAGTGTCATCAGGACTTTGTGACTCAAGGGCTTGAATTATCATGCAAGCCTCAAGAGTGTCCTCATCCCCATCTGGGATAGTAAGATGCACTGTACCGTCTTCTGCAAATTTGATATCTGCCTGTAGTTTCTTTAGTACATCTACTCCTAATAGGCAAATTGGTGCTCTTTTGACAAATAAAAACTTATTCAGGAACATTTTAGGTCCTATTTTAACTGGCAGAGGTTTGCTAAAAGGGATTAAGCTAGATTGCCCACTAAATCCTGAAACAAAGGTTGAGTATTCTGAAAGGAGATCTGGAGTTATTACCTTGTCATTGACCACCGAAGAGGTTGCTCCGGTATCTACTAGAAAGGGTACCTTTTTCCCGTTGACTTTGATTTTAACTACTGGTTCCCTAGAGTCAAGTTGCATTCTAATTGCACCTAGTCAGTCAGTGGATTCCTCCCTTCTAGGCTGAGATTCTCTATCCGCTTTTCTCTTACGGCAACCTCTCTGGAAATGACCTGGCTTCTTACAATAGTGACATGTAAAAGTTCTCCTCCTAACCTCACTGATTGGATTTCCTTGATTGTCAAATTGGGTCACCGCTACCCTTGTTTTTGCTGGTGGTGCATTCTTCCTTTCCTGCACATCTAATTCGATTCCCATAGCTTTTTGTCTTAATCCATGGGCATCAGGTACTGACCTCCAATCAGGGGTGCTTATTTTCAGGGGATCTCGTATTTCTTTGAGTAACCCTTCCATGAAGGCTTTTGCCAATAGTCTTGATACTCCCTCATTATTTGTATCAAGACCCTCATCTTGGAAAGCCGTTTCCAATATCCGGAAGAAATCGATTACTGATTGTCCCGGTTTCTGCGGTATGGCTGTCATGTTACCTCTCTGTCTGTTTTGTCTGCATAAAATTGTCAAGGGCAGTTAAAAAGGGCTCTCTTGAAGCCTGAGTTCGAGGATTACCCTCTTGGTCATTATCAGCAGGTCTATTTGGTCCAATAGTCTGTGAAAACTCCCCTTGGGTAGTTATAGGTAATTTTAATCTACATAGGTCTTCCCCATCCAACCAGGTCCCTCTGTGTACGGTCAGTACTTGTCTTATGTATCGGGCAAACCCCATAGGAAAGGTAGTTGGATCTGGAGCATTGGACAATAATGCCATACATTCTGGGGCAGACCATGGAGTATAAAGATTAGTTTGAATCTGTCTGGTGTGGGTAACACCCTGTTCATCTACTTCCCTAAAAGGGCGTGTTTGAGTCCTAACAGGGGCTAACCTGCTAGGGTGGTGATAACGGGGTGCTCCACAGGCTAGGCAAGTATCTCTCCAGTCTGGATTTTGTTGACCACAATTACTACAAATCCATCCTGGATTGCCATTATCAGGTGATGGTGATTGTACATCAGGGCACAGTCCGGTGGACGGTGGTATAACCGGCACTGTAGGTGGGGCTGTTATACGGGTTGGGGCAGGATAGGGTGGTGGTTCCTGTTTCTCAGGCACAGGGCTAAATTCTTTGGGGCGTATCCATCTTTTTGTTTTCTCATTATACACCCAGTTTTCTCGCTTAGCGACCTGTGATACTTTAATGCATGCCTCTACCTGTTCACCCCACCCGTTGTCTGCAATTCTTCCTGATTTTGTGTCTTTTATCTCCTTCCATTTTTCTTCGTCTAAAGCTTCTTTACCTTTTAGCTTAAAAACTCTTAGTACCACCTTTAAGTCTTTTGCTGCACTACTTCCACATCTATCTTTTATTATTTCACATAGCAATTTTCCTTCTTCCGCTGTTCTCCCCTGACTGTTTCCCATTTTCTTATCCTGTATCACTTATCCCTTCTGTTAGTCCCCCGCCTTAGGTGGTGTATTGGGTAAGCTCAAGACTCAGCTCTACTATACCTCGTTACCTTCTTCCTAAGGTGCTGACTGGAGTTTCTGTTCCTCTTTGTACTACGCGTTTCGTGTACTTGTACGCTATATATGCTGCAAACAGAAGCACTCCCACAACACACAGGGATGTGAACAGGATATCCATTCACTGGGTTTCTTCAGTCATATCTTGTCACAGGCTTATTTTGTGATCCTGTGCTCATTCAATCATACTCTTATCTGTCACAAGGTTTATTCGTAAAGGGTGTTGATTTAAGCTTAGGCGGTGACCTCCCCGAAAGGACGCTGTCACATGACCCAGTTAGGCAATATCACCACTCTTTGAACGGATACCTACTGTGCAGCTTATTTTCTACTTTCCACAATCCTTCAAATCAAAGTAGTCACTCAACAACCTCCTCGATTCCTAATGCGGAACCGTCTATTGTGAAAAACTTGTCCGTCTGGGCTTTGTAGTATGAACTGTTCACCTAGTCTTAGGTTCCGTAATGTCTGACCTCTCAACGTGTTACTCAATGGGATATATGTATTTAATGCTAACAATATCCACCACTGTTCTCCCTTTTTGACATAATGAAACTTTCTTATGTTTGTGTCTGGGATTGTCCCTGCAAATGTCCAATCACCATACCCGTTATGATTTGCATCAGTTCTTCTCCTAAAAATAGCAGTACACAGGCAGAATCTGCAATAACCTCTCATCCGAGCAAAAGTTACATATGTATGTCACACCCGATTTCCTCAGAGTTCTTATACAGACCCGATTTTACGGCCCCCTCCTCTACTAGATTCCCCTTGATACGGACCTTAGTTAAAATGATATATTATGAAGAGCAGAGAAGAGAAAAATGATCTCTTACCTGGCCAGATGTTTAGGTCTGCTGTTCACAATATCATCAATAACCGGTGTGGTCCGGAGGTCGGGTAATCTTGGAGAGGTGCCTATATCAGGTCCCTGTTCGGGCGCCAGGAAACTGTCGGGATCCTTCTGATACTTCTTTCACCCGAAGGACCGATGTTCTTGGGTGTAGGACACCATATGTCTCTGATTAAATCAGCTCCGTCGAGAAGAATTACACAGACACAAGCTGTATGATACAACTCGGGATGCCTGCCAAGACGCCTCTGGCTTATCAGTTAGGCTTCCATCTTTTATAGCAAAGAATTTTAGTATTTACAGACATGCGCAGTATAAAAATGATTTCACAGCTTGTTTCAATCACAGAGAAAGCCATGGAGGCTGAGAGAGGAATTTATCTGTTATCTGGTTTCGGTTCTCAAGGGAACAGAAAAGATAAGTTTCAACAAGAAAATGCAACATAGACAGAACTCAATTTAACTCAATAATAATAATAATAATAATAAATTTTATTTTTATAGCGCCGACATATTCCGCAGCACTTTACATTTCAGAGGGGATTTGTACAGACAATAGACATTACAGCATAACAATAATCACATACAGTAGATTATAGCAAATACCAAGAGGAAAGAGGGCCCTGCTCGCAAGCTTACAGTCTATGAGGAAAGAGGTAGACACGAAAGGTGGGTGGTAACAGTTGCCCTGATTGTATGGACCAGCCATAATGTTAGGTGTGTGACAGTACGGACACAGAGGGCTAATGGATGCATAAAGCATGTGGGAGAATGATGCGGGGAACCTGGTTATGGTAAAACTTTTGGCTCTGCCACACAGGGATAGGTTAGGTTAATGTGTTGAGGCGATAGGCCAGTCTGAATAAATGCGTTTTCAGGACACGCTTAAAATTGTGGGGATTGGGGACTAATCGTATTGACCTGGGAAGTGCACAGGATCTATTCCCCTTATACACTGATATCCAGTGACAGATCTACAATCCGGTTCCATATATCTATGTATGGATTTATCTTATACTCAATAAATACGGTGCACTTATCTCATCTCTACCTTGATAGTGACACTCTCTTAGGAGACATGTTACTCTATGATGGCACTTTCGCACATGGCCACTAGATGGCGCTACAACATTTGACATTTACCTGAATTTTTATATCTACACATGGTTTACACAAATTATATTTTCTTGTGGTAACTCTATAATATTTACCATTAGAAGCTGTGTATTTCTGTAATTATTTGTATGTATACATGATTAATTACCACTTCTGTCTCTGTAAAAACAATCCCCTTTAACCCTTTCCGACATTGGGTGTAAATGTACATTGATGTCGGACTCCCTCCCTTTGATGTGGGCTCCAGCACTGAGCCCATGTTTTTTTTCCGGCACATGATGGACCGGAAATTCCACCCATCGGTGACCCTGTCATGTGATCGCGGGTCACCTTTGGGTTGGCATGACAGCTAGAGGTCTCCAAAAGACCTCTATGGTTTTGCCATTGCTGGATCCTATGAGCGCTGACAATATGGTTGGCGCTCATAGCAAGTGAGCTACACACAGGAGATCTGGTCATTGCCTCTATGTAGCAGAGCCGATAGGGTTATGGCAGCTTCTAATCTCCCATGGACACTATTGAAGCATGCCTGTAGAGACATGGGGAAGTAGTGGGTGCTCCGGTCCGCTAGCCGAAACCACATGGACCAAAGATCGTCCTGCCAAACTCCCGCTGTCATTTTAACGTGGTCAAAATGCTACTCAGACAACACAGGGTGAGGGTAAAACAGTGTGGGCAATGCTTTATTGTACCACAAAACAGGCAGATAACACATAGAACAGTCCCAGCAAAATACCCAAGATGGGGCACATTACAGAGTCTCACCCTCCACTGACCCGCTGGGATAATAGCAGCTGTGACTACAGATCTTCCAGGGTCACTACCCCACCTGTGGCACACAGAGAGGAGGTAACGACAAGCGTAGGAAGATGACAATCCATACAAGGCCAGTTGATCCGAGTATCACAACCTGGCTTCATCTTCCAGGGTCGGTTACTCCACCTGTGGCCCACACACAGAGAGGAGGTGACAACAAGTGTAGGAAGATGGCAGTCCATTGAGTCCATACAAGGTACAAGGCCAATTGATCTGAGGATCACAACCCGTCTCCAAACATATCCATGGTTTATCAATGGTCAATAGAGCAGACCTGTATTCTTCTAACCCAGGCTGAAAACCCCTAGGTTGTTTCCTATAGAATGATAGATCTGTGTCCCTCATAATGTAGCCATGATGTAAAATGTCTGCTGTCCTGTCTCTGGTCCTTTTAGGATGTATGGATGTCTTGGCAGAATCTCTCTGGCTGTTTCTCTCTGTCTCTTTACTCTTTATACAGAGGTATGTAACCTATTTTTAGACTTAACAAGTGTCCCTCATTCAGTATTTACATAAAGGGTAAGAATGGAGATGAGATTATTATAGCATTACTTGATTATTTTAACTATTTGCATAGTTTTTCCCTCTCTGCTTTAGAAGCCAACAAACTGGCTCCATAACACAATGCATAATTAGCATATCAGGAATCATCACTAGTGATCAAGGATGAGCGCACAATAAAAGTCAATATCACCGGCTTACACAAACAAAAGTCTGTTTTCTTGACCAACCAGAAATCAACACTTAAATTTGAAAGCCAACATACAGATAACATTCTATTATTCTTTGTTTGCTAAAAATAGTCGTCTGGTTAATTAACATACAATGCTGTATGTCTTACAATGACAAAAAAGAAAAAAGTGTTTTTAAAAATATATAAAAAAAATATATAAAAGTTCAAATCACCCCCCTTTCACCCCATTCAAAATAAAAAGAAAAGAAAACATATACATATTTGGTATCGACGTGTTCAGAATCACTTGATCTATCACTATAAAAAAGAATTAACCCGATCGCTAAACGGCGTAACAAGAAAAAAATCAAAACGCCAGAATTACGTTTTTCTGGTTGCCACAATATTGCATTAAATAACGGGTGTTCAAAAAAAATTGTATCTCCACCAAAATGTCATTAAAAACGTCAGCTCGGCACGTAAAAAATAATCCCTCACCCAACCCAAGATCACGAAAAATGGAGATGTGACGGGTATTGGAAAATGGCGCAATTCTTTTATACTTTACCTAATAAAGAGTTCTTTTTACCGATAAATGTTTGTTTTGGGTCGATTATTTTCTGTTGGTATTTGGTTTAACCTATAAATCTCCCATATAATATTCTCACCTTGAATTTATTCTATAAAACTCCCATATAATATTCTCACCTTGAATTTATCCTATAAAACTCCCATATAATATTCTCACCTTGAATTTATCCTGTAAAACTCCCATATAATATTCTCACCTTGAATTTATCCTATAAAACTCCCATATAATATTCTCACCTTGAATTTATCCTGTAAAACTCCCATATAATATTCTCACCTTGAATTTATCCTATAAATCTCCCATATAATATTCTCACCTTGAATTTATCCTATAAAACTCCCATATAATATTCTCACCTTGAATTTATCCTATAAAGCTCCCATATAATATTCTCACCTTGAATTTATCCTATAAAACTCCCATATAATATTCTCACCTTGAATTTATCCTATAAAACTCCCATATAATATTCTCACCTTGAATTTATCCTATAAAACTCCCATATAATATTCTCACCTTGAATTTATTCTATAAAACTCCCATATAATATTCTCATCTTGAATTTATTCTATAAAACTCCCATATAATATTCCATCCTTGAACGCACGCCGCGTGCATCATGTTTTTGTACAATCTGTGAATAATATATATAGGTTCTTCTCATCTGAGTTATTTTTGAAGGTCAACAAAATACGATTTTCCTGTCATTCATTTCTCACACTCTAGGTATAATAATGACTTTTCCCTGTGTGGGATTTTTGATAAAAAGGTTGACAACTAGTTGGACAACCCCTTCTCATTCCTCATGTTTGGTCCTGTTAAAAATAAAAACACTTACACAAACCTCCCATGGTGGCTCCATTTCAGCTGTGTTGGCACTTGTGTTCTTGGGTCTCTTTTGAGGTTTTTACATCATGTGAGCCCTTTGCCCAATCAGCGCTGACGTCACTGTCCCCACCTACGTCCGAAGGAAGGAACAGTGAAGCTGCCGCTGATTGGGTGCAGGGCTCGTGTGATGTGAGAACCTCACATAAGCCTCGGGACAGTGAGTCTCGACACCGCTGAAGTGGAGCCGGCACGCCAGCGGAGTATGAATGTTTTTATCTTAATGAGGCCAAACATGAGGAATGAGTTCGCTGAAAAAAAAAAAATATATACCGTATTTTTTGGACGATAAGACGCACCTAGGTTTTAGAGCAGGAAATTAGGAAAAAAATTAACGCAAAAAATGTGGTCAACTCTGTACTTAATATCCCCTATCCTGGTATATATGGTCCCTTCACTCCCATCCTGATACACATGGCCATCTCATCCTTACCTAGTATGCATGGATCACTCATCCCTATCCTGGCAGGAATGATCGCCCTCATCCCTATGCTAGTATGATAGCCCCATCCCTATCCTGGTGTGCAGGGCCCCCATCCTTATCCTGGTATGCAGGGCCCCCATCTCATCCTAGTATGCAGGGCCCCATCAGAAAATATTAAAAAAAAATTACACTTACCTACCCAGGGCTCCCTCACAGCGTCCTGCTCCGATGCCAGCAATTGTTTTAGGCTATGTGCCCACGCTGCAGAAATGCTGCAAAATTGTCTGCAGCATTTCCACAACTCCCTGCCGTGGGTAAAATGCATGAGGAATTTGCAAGCGTTTTCCGGCAAAACACAAGCATTTTGCAAGCGTTTTTAGCTTCCATAATGCTAGCGCTTTCCAACCGATTTGAAGCATCGCTTGAAAAAGTGATAAACAGGTTGGTCCCACTTGTCAAGCATAGTGCTTGACAAGTGTGACCAACTTTTTACTATTGATGCTGCCTATGCAGCATCAGTAGTAAAAGATAGAATGTTAAAAATAAGAAAAAAAATATGTGTATACCTTACCCTCTGTTGGCCCCCAAAGTCCTCCCGGTCCTTAGCGACGCTGCCAGCAACTTCCGTTCCCAGGGATGCATTGCGTGAATGACCTCTGATGACGTAGCTGTCACGCAACCGTGACGTCACAAAGGTCATTTGCGCAATGCATCCCTGGGAACAGGAGTTGCTGGCAGCATGGCTGAGGGCCGGGAGGACTCCGGGGGCCGACAGAGGGTAAATATAACCATTTTTTTTTATTTTAATTCTATTTTTTTTTTACAGGAATATGGTACACAGGGCATGGAGGAAAGTCTCCTCCAGACCCTGGGTACCATCCGCACATGAAGCACTCACTTTACGTATAGTGGGCATAGCCACATGTGTAAAGTGCGCGTTTCAATGCAATCCTATAGCAGCGGAATCGCCGAGATTCCGCAAAATTAATGGACATGGTGCGGATTTTACCGCAATGCGATTCCACAGCGAAAAAATCCAAGGCATGGGCACAGCAATTGCGGACTCCCATAGGATTGCATGGGAATGCGTTGTTATAGCGTTATTTGCACAGCTGCCGGAGTGCTCACCGGGACTGTTCATCGGAGATAGCGGTGAGTATTCATTACTCTTCAGTAGCGCGCAGTGTCAGCCACTGGCTTCCTGCTGCTGCCAGCGGTCACGTGTGCCGCTACATAACAGAAATGAATATTCATTGGATTCATTCATTAGGAGACTATTTGATATTGAACTATATTCAAGCGGGACTAGATGAAGAAAACCCTAAAATCATGTATCATGTTATCCGAAACAGTCAGAAAACTAGCCCCATATTGGCAGATCCCAGACCTCAGACTATATACTGTGTAAGTTTATAAGCCCCTCCAGAGTCAGGAATAGATAGTATGTGAAAATACAGTATATACCGCTCAGGGAACACTTACCTTTCAGAGATAATTTCCATATTCATACTAAATAATGGCACAGATCTCCCAGACATTATGACTGCACATATCCCTAGTCTGTATAACGATATTGCACTCATTCCCTGACTGCAGCATGGCCATTAGTTAGAAGCTGCTAATGATCTTTGGAGCAGGTAAGTTTTCCCTGAGTGGTACGTATTGGGCCGTCTGAAGACTGAGTTTAGTCTAGGATAATTTGTCTGCACTACTAATTAACAGCAGTTACATTACCAAACTAGGGCAGTCCCTATAGGAGAAAAACACAAGAATTATACTGTATTGTCACATACTATCTATTCCTGACACTGGAGGGGCTTATAAACTTACAAAGTATAGTGTGAGGTCTGGGATCTGCCAATATGGGGCTAGTTTTCTGACTGTTTCGGATAACATGATTCATGATTTTAGTTTTTTGTCTAGTCTCACTTGAATATAGGTCAATATTAAATAGTCTCCTGATGAGTCGCCTTTGGTGAGGACGACGAAACCCATAGAAATGAGAGTCTTGGAGAGTGAGTGTGTATACATCACCTCACCCTATGTACTGTACTGAACTGTGGGGTACATGTTTTTTCTTTTAGTCACCTATTGACTAACCTTCAGGGGATGAATTATGGGTATAGTTTTATATTTGGAATTAATAAAACTTAGTTTTATCCTTTTGTCAGCAAACATGAGGAATGACAAGAGACAACCCATTTAAGAAGATTCAATTTTGGCTAAAACTATTCCAACATTATGAACACAAAAAAGGCTTCTCCCCTATGTGACATCTCTGATGTTTATTAACAGTTGATTTCCAAGTAAAACATTTCCCAAATTAAGAAAATGAAAAAGGTTTCTCCTCTGTGTGACTGCTCTGATGTCTAACAAGAAGCGCTTTCTGGTTAAAATATTTCCCACATTAGCAGGAAAAAGGCTTCTCTCCTGTGTGAGTTCCATGGTGATTAACCAATTGTGATTTTCGGTTAAAACATTTCCCACATTCTGAACATGAATATGGCTTCTCTGCTGTGTGAATTCTCTGATGTGCAATAAGAGTTGAATTCTGAGTAAAACATTTCCCACATTCTGAACAGGAAAAAGGCTTCTCCCCTGTATGAGTTCTATGGTGTTCAACCAAATGTGATTTCCGGTTAAAACATTTCCCACATTCTGAACATGAATATGGCTTCTCTGCTGTGTGAATTCTCTGATGTGTAACAAGAGTTGAATTCTGAGTAAAACATTTCCCACATTCTAAACATGAAAAAGGCTTGTCTCCTTTGTGAGTTCTTTGGTGTTCATCAAGATGCCATTTCTGGTTAAAACATTTCCCACATTCTGAACAGGAAAAAGGCTTCTCCCCTGTGTGAGATCTATGGTGAATAATAAGAGTCCCTTTGTGCTTAAAACATTTCCCACATTCTGAACAGGAAAAAGGCTTCTCCCCTGAGTGAGTTCTATGGTGAATAATAAGAGTCCCTTTGTGGTTAAAACATTTCCCACATTCTGAACAGGAAAAAGGCTTCTCACCTGTGTGAGTTCTATGGTGATCAACCAATTGTGATTTCCGGTTAAAACATTTCCCACATTCTGAACATGAATATGGCTTCTCTTCTCTGTGAATTCTCTGATGTGTAACAAGACTTGAATTCTGAGTAAAACATTTCCCACATTCTGAACATGAAAAAGGTTTCTCCCCTGTGTGAGTTCTCTGGTGGGCAACAAAATGTGCTTTGTGTGCAAAATATTTCCCACATTCTGAACATGAAAAAGGCTTCTCCCCTGTGTGAGTTCTCTTGTGGGAAAGAAAACATGATTTCTGTCCAAAACATTTCCCACATTCTAAACATGAAAAAGGCTTCTCTCCTGTGTGGATTCTCTGGTGTTCAACACAATGTGATTTATTGTTAAAACATTTCCCACATTCTGAACAGGAAAAAGGCTTCTCCCCTGTGTGAATTCTCTGGTGTTTAACACAATAGGATTTATTATTAAAACATTTCCCACATTCTGAACAGGAAAAAGGCTTCGCCCCTGTGTGAGTTCTCTGATGTGCAATAAGATTTGATGTATTTATAAAACTTTTCCCACATTCTGAACATGAAAAAGGCTTCTCTCCTGTGTGGGTTTTTTGGTGTGCATCAAGATTCCCTTTGTGGTTAAAACATTTCCCACATTGTGAACATGAATATGACTTCTTTGCTTTAGGAGCAGTTTGTGTTTTAATGCCTCTTTTGTGACTTTGATTTTCCTTAGTAGTCAATAATGAATCAGAAGATGGGACCTGTTTCATAGGATCAGATGACAGATCTTTGCTGTGAATGGATGATGATATATCTGGAGTAATGGCATTCACTTCATCTGTCAATGGAAAAACAGATAAGGCAGGTTACAGTTAATACAATAGTTAGGGTTACTGTTAGGCTAAAGTAAGGGTTATTGTTAGGGTTACTGTTAGGCTAAAGTCAGACTAAAGTTAGGGTTACTGTTAGGGTTAAATGGTTAAAATGGCCCGTCAGTTTTATAGTGCAGAGGAGGCTTATGCACTTTTATGTTCTGACAGTGAAGAAAGTGCAGTGTCAGATGGCGATGTGGATTTTGAGGGCTTTAGTAGCAGCAACAGTAATAGATCAGAAATGAGCAGTGATTCTGGTCCATCCTCACACACAAGGACCAGTACAACAAAAAGGAGAAATAGCGCTTCTGGAGAAATGTCTCCAACTCAGGGAACAATGCCCAGTACTAGTGCTGTCCCTAGTGCTCTTGCATTGGCGCACACCAATGACAAATTGCACTACAACTTTTGAGGTCCAATTTCTCCTGTTACCCTTTGGAAAAAAAATGGAGGGTGAAAAGATCATTTTTTGTGGAAAAAACATGACTTTTTATTTTCACGGCTCTACGTATTTAACTTCTAAGAAGCACTTGGAAGCTCAAAACGCCCATCACACATTTCCTTGGGGGGGTCTAGTTTCCAAAATGGGGTCACTTGTTGTGGGTTTCCACTGGTTACACACATCAGGGGCTCTCCAACCACGACATGGCAACCGCTAATTATTCCAGCATATTTTACATTCAAAAAGTTAAATGGCGCGCCTTCCCTTCTCAGCCCTGCAGTGTGCCCAAACAGTAGATTTCCCCCACATATGGGGTATCATCGGCATGCTCAGGAGAAATTGCAAAACAAAATGTATAATCCATTTTCTCCTGTTACCCTTGCGAAAGTAAAAAAAACTAGGTCTAAAGGAAATTTCTTGTTATAGAAATGTTTATTTTTTCCTTCCACATTCCATTCATTCCTGTGAAGCACCTGAAGGGTTAATAATCTTCTTGAATGTGGTTTTGAGCACGTTGAGGGGTGCAGTTTTTTGAATGGTGACACTTTTGGGTATTTTCTGTCATATTGACCCCCCAAACACTTCAAATGTGAGGTGGTCCCTGAAAAAATGGTTTCGTAAATTTTGTTGTAAAAATGAGAAATCGCTGGTCAACTTTTAACCCTTATAATCTCCTAACAAAAGAAAATTGTTTCCAAAATTGTGCTGATGGTAGACATGTGGGAAATGTTAATTTATTAACTATTTTGTGCTATATGACTCTCTGATTTAAGAGCATAAAAAAATGTGAATATTGCAAAATTTTCAAAATTTTTGTCAAGTTTCCTTTTTTTAACAAATAAAGGCAAGTCATATCAAATAAATGTTACCACTATCATAAAGTACAATATGTCACAAGAAAACAGTCTCACAATCACCAGGATTCATTGAAGCATTTTAGAGTTATGACCTCATAGAGTGACACTGGTCAGAGCTGAAAAAATTGGTCACAAAGGCAAAAACAGGCTCTGGCATGAAAGGGTTAATATTTTGTTGCACAACCTTTTGAGGCAATCACTGCGATCAAACGATTCCTGTAACTGTCAATGAGACTTATGTGGTGCTCTGATTACATATTCCTCTGTATTGGCTTATGACAGGTCGCTGATCCCTCACTGACCTGCCCCCATTATTACATAATGCATATAATAGCATTGATATTATTGTTGATAATGCCTATAATATTGTGGCTATTGTGAGGCTTAGAAAAAAAATTACATCCAGCAAATTATCACCGGCGATGGCGGCGCCTGCGTAGTAGCGTCTATAAGAGACTACACTCATCACTGTCCCCAATCTCCTCTTTTTCCTGTACTGATCTGGCTGTTCATCACTACAACGACATTCTTAGAAGCACCTTTGACCAAGTAGCGCCCCTCACCCTCAGAACTTCCAAACACAGAGTAAAACAGCCCTGGCTCACATCGCAAACTCAACTTCTCCAGCGATGCTCTAGGAGTGCTGAACGCCTATGGAGAAAAACCTGCACACCAGAAGACTTCATCCACTTCAAATTTATGTTAAGAACCTATAACGCTGCCCTTTACCTCGCCAAACAGAACTTCTTCACCACCCTGATCTCACTAGCCAACAACCCCAAGAAACATTTTGACACCTTTCACTCCCTCCTCAGGACAAAAGCACAAGCCCCTATCACTGACATTTGTGCTGATGACCTGGCCTCCCACTTTACAGAAAAAATAGATAATATCCATCAGGAAATCTGCACCCAACCACCAAGTGCTGTGATTCCCATGGCTCACTTTCCACATTTGATCCCATCACAGAAGAAGTCTCCAGACTCCTGTCTTCTTCTCGTCCGACTACATGCACGACCGACCTCATTCCCTCACATCTCCTCCAGTCTCTCTCTCCAGTCATCACAACTCCCCTAACTACAATCTTTAACCTCTCCTCGGGCATTTTCCCATCCTCCTTCAAACAAGCCATCGTTACTCCATTACTAAAGAAACCCGCTCTCAACCCATCCTGCACTAACTACAGACCAGTCTCCAATCTCCACTTCATCTCTAAACTTTTGCAGCGCCTAGTCTACTCCCGGCTTACCCATTACCTCTCCACTCACTTCCTCCTAGACTCTTCACAGTCCGGCTTCCGCCCCTACATTTGACTTAAAATGCACTCAAAGTGACCAATGACCTTCTGACAGCAAAACGCAATGGTCACCACTCTCTGCTCATTCTTCTCGACCTTTCTGCATCTTTCGACACTGCTGATCACCGTCTCCTACTCTCTAGGCTCCAATCACTGGGCATTTAGGACACTGCTTTCTCCTGGTTCTCTTCCTATCTTTCCGACTGCTCCTTCAGAGTTTTGTTCTCTGGCTCCACGTCATCTCCTCTTCCTCTCAATGTCAGGGTACCTCAGGGCTCAGTCCTTGGCCCTCTTCTCTTCTCCCTCTACACCACCCCAATTGGACAAACCATCAGCAGATTTGTCTTTCAGTAACATCTTTATGCTGATGACACACAATTATACATGTCATCCCCCCACCTTAGCCCCGCTGTACTACAGAACTCCAGTGACTGTCTGTCCGCAGTCTCCAACATCATGTCCGTTCTCGATCTGAAACTCAACCTCTCAAAAACGGAAATTCTTCTGCTCCTGCCGTCTACTAATCTCCCTAAATCTGACATTTCCCTCTCGTGGGTGGCACCATAATAACGCCATGGTAGCAGGCGCGCTGTCTGGGTGTTGTTTGACACCAATCTCTCCTTCACATCCCATATACAATCTCATGCCCGCTATTGCCGCTTACACCTAAAGAACATCTCTAGAATCCGCCTTATCACCATGGAAACAACAAAAACTCTCACTGTAGCATTGATCCACTCCCGCCTGCATTATGGGCAGCATGGTGGCTCAGTGGATAGCAACATCTGTAAGGAGTTTGTATGTTCTCCCTGTGTTTGCGTGGGTTTCCTCCAGGTACTCAGGTTTCCTCCCACATTGCAAAGATAGGGAATTTAGATTGTGAGCCCCATTGGGGACAGTGATGATAATGTGTGCAAACTGTAAAGCGCTGCGGAATATGTTAGCGCTATATAAAAAATAAAGATTATTATTACTGCAATGCTCTATTAATTGGCCTCTCCGTTACTCTACTATCCCCTCTCCAGTCCATCCTTAATGCTGATCTGTCACAGGACAGTGATATCCCACCTGGGACTATTTAATAAAGTTAAAAAAAAAATTAAAAAAAAGTGTTAAAATGATTAAAAAAAAAATTGCCAAATAAATTAGAAAAAAAAAAAATATTCCCCCAAATAAATCCATTTTTTGGAAATAAAAAAAAAACAAAAAACAATAAAAGTACACATATTAGATATCGCCGCGTCCGTAACGACCCGCCCTATAAAACTGTCCCATTAGTTAACCCCTTTAGCGAACCCCTTAAAAAATAAAAAAAAACGAAGCAAAAAATAATGATTTATTATCATACCGCCAAACAAAAAGTGTAATAACGCGCGATCAAAAAGACGCATATAAATATCCATGGTACCGCTGAAAACGTCATCTTGTCCCACAAAAAACGAGCCGCCACACAGCATCATCAGTGAAAAAATAAAAAAGTTATAGCTCGCAGAATAAAGCGATGCAAAAATAATTATTTTTTATATAAAATAGTTTTCATTGCATAAAACCGACAAAAACATAAAAAAAGACCTAAATGAGGTATCGCTGTAACCGTACTGACCCGAAGAATAAAACCGCTTTATCAATTTTACCGCACGCGGAATGGTGTAAGCGCACTCCCCCAAAAGAAATTCATGAAACGCTGGTTTTTGTTCATTCTGCGTCCCAAAAATCGGAATAAAAAGCGATCAAAAAATGTCACGTGCCCGAAAATGGTACCAATAAAAACGTCAACTCGTCCCGCAAAAAATAAGACCCCTCATGACTCAGTGGGTCAAAATACGGAAAAATTATAGCTCTCAATACGTGGTGATGCAAAAACTATTTTTACAATAAAAAGCGTCCTTTAGCGTGCGACAACTGCCAAATATAAAAACCGCCATAAATAGTAAATCAAATCCCCCGTTATCACCCCCTTAGTTAGGGAAAAATAATAAAATAAAAAAAAAGTATTTATTTCCATTTTTCCATTAGGGTTAGGGCTAGGGGTTAGGGCTAGGGTTAGGGCTGAGATTAGGGTTAGGGGTGTGTTGGGGTTCGGGTTGGAGTTAGAATTGGGGGTTTCCATTGTTTGGGCACATCAGGGGCTCTCCAAATGCAACATGGCGTCTGATCTCAATTCCAGCCAATTCTGAGTTGAAAAAGTCAAATGGTGCTCCTTCCCTTCCAAGCTCTGCCATGCGCCCAAACAGTGTTTTACCCCCACATGTAGGGTATCAGCCTACTCAGGACAAATTGCAAAACAATTTTTGGGGTCCAATTTCTCCTGTTACCCTTAGGAAAATAAAAAATTGGGGGAAAAAATGATTTTTTTATTTTCACGTCCGAGCGTTATAAACTTCTGTGAAGCACTTGGGGGTTCAAAGTGCTCACCACACATCTAGATAAGTTCCGTGGAGGGTCTAGTGTCCAAAATGGGGTCATTTGTGGGGGGTTTCCACTGTTCAGGTACATCAGGGGCTCTCCAAAGGCAACATGACACCCGCAGACCATTCCATCAATGTCTGCATTCCAAAACGTCACTACTTCTCTTCCGAGCCCCG